>NC_137052.1:12389845-12437345 GCF_032717465.1 Coenobita brevimanus | reverse complement strand
AAGACATCTAGATAGAGGTCAGGCACTGATGCCACTACACCATGGCGTGATAAAAGCTAAAGCACCTAAAATTTTTGAAGAACCAGGGAAATTCATTATGGAAGGATATATTTCAGACATAACACATTAGGATTATTGCTCAGCCCGACACAACTCGGCAAGTGACAGAGCAGTTTTAATCTATCCCAGACACAACTTGAGCATCGTTATATGCTGGAAAAACACACATCACACGTGTGTGTACAAATGTTTTCTTACACTCCTTGCCGGGAATCGAACCCAAGACATCTACATAGTCAAGCACTGATGCCGTTAAACCACGTCGTGATAAAAGCTGGGTCACCTGAATTTTTTGATAAACCAGGTAAATCTGTCATGGGAAGATATATTTCAATCTCAACACATTAGGATTAATGTTCAGGCCCAGGCAGCTGGGCAAGTGACAGAGCAGTTTTAATCCATCCCAGACACAACACGAGTATCTTTCTAGGTAGGGGAAACACACATTACACGCGTGTGTACAAATGTTTTTTACGCTCCTGAACTGAATCGATTCCAGTCATGAACGTAAAAAGCAAATATATATATATATATATATATATATATATATATATATATATATATATCTATATATATATATATATATATATAAGGAAGGGATGTTGTTGTCACTGTAGGCTGATTCCCGAACTTTCCCCGCATTTAGCAACCTTTGTTTGCAAAATTTGGGGGAGGTTCGGTCGCGATTTGGCCATTGGTTATATCCTAAATTTGCAATACAGGGGTTTGCTATATTGAGGGTTTGCTCTATTTCCCACACTTGAACGCTGTTAAGTTTGCAGGCCAGTGTAATGATAACAAGTTCTTTTGCATATTTAACTCTTGATGCAAACTTTCCATTTTGGCAAATGGCTAGCATAAAACCTGTCACAAGACAAAGTGCTGTGTTGCATTTCATGAAGCTTTATGATGAACATAGAATATTATGTAGAAATAAAACGGCCATGTCACGTTGAGTACACCGCTTCCCGTCCGATCAGCGAAGTTAAGCAACGTTGGGTCTGGTTAGTACTTGGATGGATGACCGCCTGGGAACACAAGATGCTGTTGGCATAACGTTCTCCCTACGTGTCAAGTGGGGTTGGTGGAGGATTAGTGCCCCTCCCTGTAAAACAATTAACTCTAAGCCCTTGGCCACCCCGTTTGGGATGCATGGCGTCTGGCAATGAATGAAAATGAATATATATATATATATATATATATATATATATATATATATATATATGAGAAATTCCACTCCGAGTACAATTACAATTATTGATGATGGTCCAAATTGCACTATTTCACAATATACAGTCAGTGTCTAAGTTTCATCTTCAGTCTTTCCTTATCAACAACCCTTACGCCCCTCTCCACTCTACATGAACTCCAATCTCATTCGGTTTCTTCCCCCCCCCCCTCTCTCTCTCTCTCTCTCTCTCTCTCTCCACTTACCATTGTTTGTTATCTTCTTTTCCTACCACGGAACATAATTTGTCATCTGCTATTTATTTCCCATTCATTCCCCACTCCTTCTATCTACCACCATTGCTACCTTCTTCACTGTTATCATTCCCTCTCATTTTCTACCCCACTTACCCCATGCAATTCATTCCCTCCTCACTAACTTATCTTCTCTTCTTCCCACCTTCCTCCCCACACACCAATAACTTCATTCTCTATCATCGTCCTTTACCTCCACCTCCTCTCCAACCTTTCACTTTCTATTCATCTACGCCCTTCCATCATCCCGTAACCTTAGCTCCCCCTTCTTTCTCAGTTCCCCACCACTCCCTCCTCTCCCTTCCATCCTCCCTGTTCATCGTACCCGCCCTGCAGCCTCCTACTTTCCCTAATGATTCCCCCCTCTCCACCTATTCCTTTTCATCTCCCACTCCGTTTCTGCCTCCACACTTCACTTTCCCCGTTCTCTAGTCCGCGTTTAATTACATCCAGTCTCATACGCTGCCAATAGTACCCTTTCCACATTGTTTCTCCGTCGCCAACTTCTCTCCCTTCCACCATCACCCTTCTGTCACCTCTTCATACGCATTGCTTGCTCCATTTCCATTCTTTTATGCCTCCAGTCTGTCATTCTATTTGTCTGTCTTTCTGTCTGTCTGTCTATCTGTCTGTCACACACACACACACACACACACACACACACACACACATACACACACACACACACACACACACACACACACACACACACTTTCCTATCTTCACTTTCATTCCTTTCCCCCTTAGTCCTCTCTTCTTTCCACTTTCACGCTAAACATCTTTTCACTTTCACCCTGCGTTAATCTAATTCCAATTTGCTACTTACGGTCCTTTACCTTTTCATTCTCACCCTGAACTGTATCTTTTCTCTCCACTGACATGTCAACTTTCCTCTCTCTCTCTCTCTCTCTCTCTCAGTTCAAACTTCTTTTGTCTAAATATTTACCCTTTTCTGTGTACACTCCTGTCCTCGTCGCTCCAATATCTTTCCTTTCCACTTCCTGCTTTACCTCTTTTTCTCTCACCTTACATTATTTTTTAAAGTCAGGGTTCTCATTCCATCTTCATACCTTTCCTCCCCCAGCCACTCTTCCCTCCACTTTCCTCCCTGTTTAATCTTTCTCCTTCAGCCTCAGCTTAAACCACCCCTCTTTTTTCCACGTACATTTCTCCCTTCAGCTTCGCTTTTCTCACTCTCACCATAACTTTCTTCTCTGTGCCCACCCTGCCCTATAATTTCCAACTGCCGTATTACGATTTACTCCTTTATCGGTGCCATCATCAATTGTCCTGTCTTTAGCTACGTCTTCCGACCTGGCAAAATCTTCCACAGGAGTATCACTTAATATTCAACAGTATATAGTTTACTCCTTCGTCTTTCAGTATTCCTGGGGTTTCCTTTTCTCAGGACCAATCATGAAAAGATGACATTACCTCACTAGCAAAGTCTGCATCCAAACGATTGGGTGTGCTAAGCAAACCCTGTCCCTTCTTTACCCCCGCACTGCCATTGACTTTATGCGGTCTTATTCCCTGCGTGGAATACAACTCTCGTGTGGAGGACCACCCCACACGCAACTTTTCAAACAGCGTGGAGTCAAATGCTTTGCGTCTTATCAACTCCCTTCCCCTTTAAGAATACCTTACCCTCCCCCCCTCTCTCTCTCTCTCTCTCTCTCTCTACCACGCAGCATTATTCTTTATCTCTTCACTATCGCTACCTAAATGGCAATGGTCAATGCCCTTCCGAACCGTCTGTATGCATTCCTCCTTCACAACACCAGGCTTGTAGTACCCGTCTGTTAGCACACTGTCACCCCTCTTCCGTAATTTTTTTAGTGCAAGAGTTAACCGATACTCTTTGTCGTTCTTGTATGCAACAGGCCAACTTTGGAAGTTATTCCCCTGTATTTTCCTTTACCTATGAGCCCAGCCTTTTAAATACAATGTGCCCAAATATCTGGAACAGAATTGATCTTGAATTTGGCTCTCACTTGCTCTGTCTCTTTCTATCTTCTTCCTCCAGTTCTTTTCTTCTTCCCCTTCTTTTCTTCTTCCATTAACATACACACACATAGACTACACACAATCAACCAAGAAGGGGCTAACGCCACGCAGCGCATAACCGCACTCACCTTCAGACTCCACCCATGCAGATCCAGTTGTGCAACCCTCCAGGCAGCGACTCTTCCCCCTCTAAGTATCTCCCGACAGGATTGATCGACCTGCTCCAGTCATGAGTTACGTGGCCTTCCCTTGGCCTCCTCCATCGTGGGCTAACTCGTTCAGAGATCACCCTGTGAGCAGGATAAGCCTCAGGAAAGCAGGCCATTTGCCCATATAGTGCAGTGGCAAAGGCAAACAGTAGTGCATTTTATGATGAAAGCATTAACTTTAGCACAGATATAGAGTAGTATGTGGTGAATATTTGCAGACATGGAACCACAAGAAACGCAACCTCTGTGGGTGCCAAATTGAATTTCAAGATAGCCGCCGTTCAGGATACGCTAAACTATATATTTCTGTTTTTACGGTTGTATATTTCATTCCAGTGCATCACTATACATAATCCGGGTTACAATTATCATTTGTATTAGTTTCCGAAGTTTATTACAATGAAAAAGACAAGTAAAAACATGTAACTGGAAAATTAACATACAAATTTTCTAAACTCCCAAAACTTGAAAACAGTTTTATGAACATTCGGCTCTTGAGGCCGAGTCTCAGTAGATATTTGGCCTTAACAGCCACCTTCAGATGCATAAAGTCCAGTGCATTTAAATGCAGCTTTTTTGCATCTACACTTACCACCACAGTGTTTTCTGCAGCCGCAAGAGATGAGCTCGCGGCATGACTTTGATACTTCAGAGAGTATTGTCCAGACTGGTTCCAGTTCAACAACCTACTTCATCCAACCCCAGTCACATGGTGATGGCAGACTGACAAACACTATTGCGGCCTGTCCCCGGACATGTCCAGCCTGACAAGCAGCCTTCTTTATGTGCTTCTCCAGAGCTGCTAGTGTTGGTGGAAGATCGTCCAGTGATCTTGATTTTCTTGAAAACTCTTTCTCAACATGTTCACGTCGCAGCATGTGCTCGTACAATCAGAGAGCAGCACGATGAGTCTCTCCAGTGTCGACAGGACACCATCAGGCAGCTCACTTGACTGGGGAAGGCGGTTGTCACTTCCGGAAATGCATTCCATGTGGCCCAGGCTGCCTTCTTGCTGTCACCTGCAAATGTAGAGACCATGTTGCAGACCGTTACTGTGTGAAACACTGGAAGAGCTCTCGACTTCTCAGAACCCAGGGCCTTTGCGATCTGATGTGCTGCTATGCAACATCAATTCTTTCCCATGACAGAAGTAAGCCATAGATCATCTAGTACTTCGCTCCGTTCATTCGCTAGAGCAACTGCAAGGATGACAACATCTGTATCGACACTGGCCTGCTCTCAGTGTTTTGGTAACATAGAATGCAGGCCAGCATGCTCTCCAATACAAGTTTCTCTATCAACACCAATCTACATGCACAGTACACACTACTGTACAATTCCTTAAAAAAAAAAAAAAAAAAAAAAGGGAAAATGGCACACCCATACCATGCAAAAAGGAGAGGACTTATAAAAGGTACCGAAGCTAACCCACCTCTGTATCACATCTATTTTATATTTCTGCCCAGAATCATGCTAAGTCCGCTCTTCTCTCATCTAAAATTGATTTCATCCGTACTAAATGCTCTCAACTCTCCAACTCGAATTCTTCCCGATCCTTCAGGCACCTTGTCAAAAAACTTTCTAACAACATTACCTCATCATCCTTCCCTTCTCTTCTCTACTCTGATGGCTCTGTAGCTATTTCTTCTACTGATAAAGCAGATCTCTTCGCTCAGACTTTCTTATCCAAATCCACCTTAGATGGTTCCAGTGCTCTTCCTCCAACACTTATCCCCTCTGACTTCCTCATGGCTGATTCCATCACTTCCCCCCTCTGACTTCCTCATGGCTGACATTAAAATTTCTACAGCTGATGTATTTTCTGCCATCATTGGACTCAATACTAACAAGGCATATGGGCTTGATGGAGTCCCTCCTATTGTCCTCAAGAACTGTGCTTCTGTGCTTACACCCTGCCTTAGTCTTTCAACTTATACCTTTCCTTCTTGCTGGAAGTTTGCTCTCATTCAGCCAGTCTCAAAGAAGGGTGACCATTCCCAACCCTCTAACTATCGTCCAATTGCTTTAACATCCTGTGTCTCCAAAGTTTTCGAGTCTATTCTTAACAGAAAAGTTTAAAAGCATCTTTCCTATCCCAACCTTGTTTCTAATTGTCAGTATGGGTTCCGTCAAAGTCGCTCCACTGGCTAACTTCTCACCTAACTTTCAGACTCCTGGTCGATTGCGTGTGGCATGAATCTTAAATTTCCAAACTGCCCTCTTACGGTTTCTATCCTTCTGTCTGTGCCTTCATTTATAGCTTCCTTTCTGGTCGTTTTATAGCTGCTGTCATCGTTCTTCTCCTAGATCTGTCAACAGTGGTGTTCCTCAGGGCTCTGACCTATCACCAACTCTCTTCCTTTTATATATCAATGATCTTCTAAGCTGTACATCTAATCCTATCCACTCGTACGATGATGATTCTGCCCTTCACCTTTCCATTCGGTTTCTGCAACATCCATTTCAGCAGTTACTTCAACAAACAAGGGATGAGGCTATGGCACACCTAATGTCTGACTTGGCTCGTATCTCTGATTGGGGTAAGACTAATCTTGTTTTTAATGCATCAAAGCCTCAGCTTTTACACCTATCAACCCGTCAAAATATTCCACAGTAGTACCCACTAATGCTTAATAATATTCAGCTCAGTCCTGCATCATCCTTGAACATGCTTGGGGTTTCATTCACACGGGACTTATCTTGGAAGGATCCTATTGCATCTCTTGTAAAATCTGCTTCCAAGAGATTAGGTATGCTAAGTCGACTCCATGCTTTCTTTACCCCTGCACAGGTGTTGACTTTATACACGGGTTTTATTCGCCCCTATTTAGAGTACAACTCTCATGTGTGGGGAGGCTCCCCACATACAGCTCTTCTCAATAGGGTGGAGTCAAAGGCTATTTGTCTCATTAACTCTCCTTCTCTTACCAGTTCCCTTCAACCCCTTTCTCTTTGCCGCACTGTTGCCTCTTTATCTCTTTTCTGTCGCTATTCAATGGTCACTGCTCCTCTGAAGTGTCTGTTTCCATCTCTCCACCTCTATGATGGGTGCATAGCACCCGTCTAGTAACAAACTTTCTTCCTCTTTCTGTCCAACTCTCTAATGCAAGAGTTAACAGTTATTCCCAGTCCTTCATTTATGCAACAGGTCAACTCTGGTACTGTCTTCCTCTGTCTGTATTTCCTACTTCCTATGATCTCCAGTCTTTCAAAAGCAGTGTGTCCAGGCATCTTGAAATGTATAGATCTTGAATTTGGCTCTCTTTTGTACTGTTTACGTTTTTTTCTTGGAAGGAACATTTTGCGGGCTAAGCCTTTGGTTCCTTCTTCCTCGCATTAAAAAAAAAAACGAATGAGTATTCGCCAATGACCACATTCCAAGGCATCAGCTGCATGAAAGAACCATCATCCTAATGTCGGCCTCTTCGTGGCTGCATGGTGCCAAGTTGGTTGTGACCTTCCAGGATGGAACACTGAGCACCTGTTTCTAAGAAATTGAAGAGTTCCTTTTTATTGTCACTGTTCTGGAAAAATTTTTACCACCTGCTAGGGAGAGGACCAGAGGCAGTGACGTGTCTTCGAATGCCCTTGCCATGGTTGCATCTTACTTTTTGGCTCCCAGATTTCAGGTAGTAATCCCATACCAGGTGAAGTCGAGATCGTTATTCGAGCTGTGATTCAACTTAGGGAATGAATACAGCTGTGCTGTATTCTTGAAAAGTCCTACTGCCTCCTGACTTCAACAGTTCCACAATGGCAGATCAATCGAGTATAAATGTGGTGACATGTAGAACATGAGTGATCTTGTTAACAAGCTGTTCAAGGGATGTGAGTAAGTCGGCCTTCTTGTTGAAGGAGAGTTTCCCATTACTGGAGAGTGCTGGTTGATATGTGCAGTTTTCATGCTTGAAGAATTCATCCAAATCACCCTCTCTTCTCTGACAGGCTATGCAGAACCTGGAGAAGAGTCCACAGTCGTCTTTTGCGAAGGTTAGTTGCTGCTTACTGCTAGTTGGAGACTTGGATTTCGTAGAACTGAATAGTGTTAGCTTGTTCCGCTTAATAGTGTCACCAATGGGCTTAGACTTGTCTTCAAGGTGTTTTCTTACATATGAATGGAATTGTTCTCGTCCAAGCTTGACAACATTTTCCCCACTCTTTGCGGCTTCTAAACACAAGATTCCCTTTGTATGAAGAACCATTAGGTCAGTAATTTCTTCTTCAGATGGGTTTCCCATTTCTTCCATGACAAGTGTAAGTGCTTTCACATCCTGAAGAAACTTGTCCTGCATCGTGTTGGTTTATTCAAGATGGTGGAAGTTAGCCTTGGTTTGCTCAGCTTTCTGCAATAATTCAAATTCAGCAATGACCCGTGCTACTTCTGGACCCGCAAATATCCACCATCGAAGTTCACTAGGGTTTCCATTCAAACCGACTGCACTGCCATCACCTTCTATGCAGGTACTCTTCAGCTCAAGGGCCTGGTCTAGTGCCATTACAGAAAAATGGCAGGCTGTCTTTTTTGCAGTGAAATGCCCAGCTTGAAACTTTGCAGCCACAGTAGGATGCTTGTCTCAGAGCTCGTTATGTCCTTCAGGTGAATTGGAACTCACCAAAAATAATGAGTATGATCCAGAACGAAGAACCACTGACATAGTTCAGCAAGAGCATCCATGCATAGGGAGAAGTTTGATTCTCATAATGATATTCTTCTTCTTCTCCTTTCGGCTCTCCCCTTAGGGGTCGCCATAGCGGATCACCCATCTCCATCTTACTCTGTCTTCTGCATCTTCTTCTCTTACACCTACCACTCGCACGTCCTCCTTCACTATATCCATACACCTTCTCTTTCTCCTGCCTGGTAACTCCATTTCCAGCATCCTCCTCCCGACATACTTCTCATCCTTCCTCCGCACATGTCCAAACCATCTCAGTCTTGCCTCTCTAGCTTTGTCCCCAAACTGACTTATGTGCGCTGTCCCTCTAATATGTTCATTTCTAATTTTGTCCAACCTCGTCACTCCTAGTGAAAAACGCAACATCTTCAATTCTGCTACCTCCAACTGTGCCTCCTGTCTTTTTGTCAGTGGTACTGTCTCCATTCCGTACAACATGGCTTGCCTTACTACAGTCTTATAAACTTTCCCTTTCATTTCTGCAGAGACCCTTCTGTCACAGATCACTCTTGTCACCTTGCTCCACCCACTCAATCCCGCCTGCACTCTCTTTTTTACCTCTCTACCACACTCTCCGTTACTTTGTACAGTTGACCCTAAGTATTTGAATTCATCTACCTTTGCCACCTCTACACCTTTTCTCATAAAGATCTAACAAACATAAAGATACTGAGCTCTAGGCTGAGAGTGGTTGCCCAGTACAGAAACTGGGGACAACATTCAGCCCTTTGCTAACACCAGACACCAAACTCTAGGGGCTCATGGCCACCACTTTGGACATCTTCAGTATATTTGCCATAAGCCTTGTGCTGTAGGATGTTTAGGGTTGCTGTTGTTATCTGACGGCTTGCCCGGTGCATGTAATGTGAGTAGCCTTTAAAAATTAGTTCGAAGTTCCTGGACTGGCAATATCAGCTTGCACCATGGTTTCTGTCCATTCGCTACCCTGCAACCAACTGCCTGCCATCCTCAGAGCCGCCATTTCAATGTGGAGACCACCCAGATTCATAACAAATTTCTCATCACTGTAATTTTCGGGTCAGTTCCACTGAATCTGTTTGGCTATTACAAACACTGGTTGGACCAAGGTGATTACTGGGGTTTGACCTGGATTCAAGTGGTTGACTGCAGCTTTGATAACATCCAGTGAATGGCGTATCATTTCCACCGATAGAGCCTATTCATAGAATAGAGGTAGCAGAGCTGCAGGAGTGATCACCAAGTTCTCATTTGGCTGATTACAGACATGGTGTGCAGCCCTGAGACGGCTTTTGGAATTCCCTCATCATTTCTAATGTACAGCTGTCTCACTGACTCGAGCCACAGTATCTCCTTGTCCACCTTGTCACGGTCAAAGTTTCTGTGCAGCAAACGTTTGATTCCATATGGAACATAGGGATTCTTGCCATAAGATGTGACCGGCTGAACCTCAGTGTACTGTAGCGGAGTTTGCCAATGGTTTTTATACTGTATGTACACTCTTTAAAAAAAGTATCGGTGCATATAGGGTTTGATGTCTTCCAAAAATATTCACTCATGTGCTGGCTGTGTGAGAGGGTTGGTAACTTGTTATGCCTGGCTGTAGTAGGTTCAGAATGTTTATTTATATTTTAGCGAGGGGATACCTCAGATGACGTTATATGACACCTCCCAACACGTCAGACACAAATAATTCAGAGACCTTCGTACCGTGATCCAAAATGTTTCGTCAATGTTGTGCACCGATACTTTTTTTACCGAGTGTACCTCCGATGATCGCAATGCCCCTGTCTCTGTCCTGCCCTGTGTGGATAGGGTGTTGCTTAAGGGAGACAGCTGTCCCATGGAAGGAATCCTGTGCTGTGATGGAGCTGGGATTGTGATCAATGTTGTCTACAGAAGATGGAGCGAAAACTCTTTCATGGAGGTTTGATGGGCAGACCACCTTCTCCTACTGAAATCATTCACAAACAGTATCATTCATTTCTGCAGAGATTATGAGAACTCGGTCATACGAGATGCGCATACCTAAACCAGCCATGGTGTCTAGCAACTCACGTTTTCTGGTGTGAGAGTGAATCACCATACCAACATATATCGGTAATGGCATTTCTTGCTTAACTCTGTGCCTTGGCCACATCATGTGATTCTTTCCTAATCTGCCTGATGCTGTTATATTTGAGTAGCTGAGCTATGGTAAAGGATGCTGCAGAACGTTATTGTGGCAAGTCGATACTAGGTCCTCCAAGAATCATTGAAACCAGTGTCATAAGGAGGGTTGAGACTATGATTTCTTGTCAGCTGTCAGAAAAGGATCCAGTGAATTGCCTGCCATTCTGTGAGCATAGTCCTTCTCAAAATTTGTGCAGCTCATAACAGATGTACAGCACCATTGTCGTGAACATATTCACATGCCATTGCTAGATCATTTCCTATGTCATCTTCGAAGGCTAGGAGAATGTCACGTCCCATGTTATGTTCCTGTGTATTCGGGAACTGGGCTAATATACGTTCCTATAGTTGGGTGCTGTGCACTCTTTGGTTCAGCTTTATGCCATGTTCTTCCATTCACTGAGTATTGAGCTTGAACAAGTCTGACAACTTGAAAACAGGTGCACTGATATTGTCAACAATGGTGCCTTCGATGTATGAAAGTAACTCGGCTAACACCACTGATGACACAACCGTCTCATAGGTTGTCTCCCGTTTTTCAGTTTCTGATACAGGTCTGGCTCTGTTGTATAGGGATGTCAGACATCTTTTGTGATACTAGGCTTCCCTAGCCACCATGTTCCCTTCAGTCAGTTGGGCCAGCAGTGCTGTGTCCTCCAACAGCTATGCAGCTTGGCACACATGTTTGTCCACTCCAAGAGTCTGTGCCTGGTGATACTGTTGTCCAAGTTCCTGGAGGCAGAAAAAGCACAGTGCAAATGTCATGCTGTCTACACGTATGGTGTTAGATCTAGTATGCTTTGTTGAGCTTATTGAAGTGCCTGAACCAGCCTCCTGGCCTGAAGACTCCTTTCTCTTATGAGCACGTTGCATCTTGTTGTATCTAACTCGCAAGGATTTATGCCACTTCGCTGGGCGTGTGATCAGCGTACGTTCGATGCCCTCACCTTCATCAAGACCTTCAGTGTTCACACCTACAATTCTCCCAGTTCATTGAAAGCCAATAAATTGTCAGCAAGCGATTTGTATCCTGCTCCACCATCATGCCTATTGAATGCAGCTGGGCATATTAGTGGCTCTGATTTCCTATCTAGACATAGCATACAGAGTTCCCAGTTGACTGATGCGGGGGTTCTTGGGATGTCTAAGCTGCCAACATCAACGAGCTTGAACTCATTCGACATGACTGTTGCCACTAAGTTGATTGGCTTCCAGCACACAGTTGTCCATAAACTCAATACCCCTGAAACAAGAGAAACGAACTAATTAGAATTATTATGTCACAATAACACATTGAGCACATTAATTATATAACACAAAAACACAATAGCACATTGTTTATTATGTCACAGTAGCACATTAAATAAAAAAATTATTTTGGCTGACCGCCTGTTGACATGTTATGTGTTCATCGAATGCCTTTGAATTCCCCTTTCTTTTTTCCTATAGCATATTACTTCCGTATGCTTCGCAGTATTAGACGGTCTCACAGGACTAAGAGAGTAAAGTGATGAAATATGAATTTTTTTCCTGGATCTGCCCCTGATTTAAAGTGACCACTCAAATCCAGTACCGAGTGGTTCCATGTCTGAAAATTTTATATGCCATTACTCCATCGTTGTGCCAAATTTGGCGCTTTCATTATTAAATACATAATTGTTATGAAAACTTAGCTATGCCGCTCAACTAGCTGGAGTTGGTTTTGACGTATTATATGGGTAATAGGCCTCGATTCAGTCTCACAGAATAGTTGCTCGTTACACACCCGGTTGTACCAGTGATATCCTATGATCCTGCAAAGACATTTAGTACCAAATGGGTCAATTCACTGCTCCAAGTCACTATTTAATGTCCATGTCTCACAGCCATGAAGTAAGACATGAACCACCGGCACTTTGAAGATGCGAGCTTTTGTCTTTCTACACAAATAACAACAGTGCCAAATACCCAACCTGAGTGAATCCATGACCCCATAGGCCAGACCAATGCAACAAGAGATCTTATTGTCTGATCTTCCATTATTATGGGCCACACTACCAAGATAAATTAATCATTCCAAGACTTCTCTATCCTCATCACATGCTTAGGCAGACTGAACTGCTTCATCTAACAAACCACCAGATTCATAGACCTTGGTCTTGGTCCAAGAAACATTTACTCCCAATGGTTTTGCATTCTCCTGAAAATCCTCAAGGGCACTCAGTAGTATCTACAGTGGATCCGTTAGGATAACTGCATCATCAGCAAAGTCAAGGTTGGTAACCCTGAAAATGCCAGTTGATACCCCACAGTGATATTGACTTTCAGCCCTATCCAGTACCCAATCCATAAATATGTTGAAAAGTGTGGAGGCAAGGACACGTCCTTGCCTCCACACTTTTCTTACACCAGAACTGATTGGGAAGAAGTTGCATGTCCCCCCCTCCCCTGCACACCTGACAGCATTCCTAGTGTTTGAGTATAAGTCAGCGGTCAGTTGAATTATCCCTGCGGGGATCCCACAGAGTTGCACAAGTTCCCATAGTATCTCCAAATTTACTGAGTCAAATGCATTCTTGAGATCCCCATTGGCTGCTAGCAAACCTTGTCGAAACTCAAGACGCCATCCCACATACACACACAACGAAAGTTATAGCACACTTGACCACAGCCCCAGCTACAACCGTTAATACAACCACTTTCACAATTATAACCACATCTACCACATCTACGGCTTCATCTGCAGCAACACTAAGCCACACTCACACCTGCACCCACAGCTACTCCCAGGACCACATCCCCACCGACAATTATCCCACACCCTTCCTCTTTCAACCGTCATAATTACATTCACACCTTCTTTCAAAGTAACATCCACACCAACCACCGCACCAAAAACCACAGAAACACACACACACACACACACACACACACACACACACACACACACACACACACACACACACACACACACACACACACACACACACACACACACACACACACACACACACACACACACACACACACACACACACACACACACACACACACACGCAACAGGTATTAAGAATCAGGAGACTCACAAGTAAATGAGAGAATGAATGGCCTGTTATTGCTGGTAGTAGGGTGGAGGGTATGGTTGGGATAAAAGAGATGAAACACGATTAGCATCACTTTAATATTATTATCATTTGTGCCTCTACTGATATTACTGTCGTCATTAACAGTCATTATCATCACCCAAATCATTTTTATTGTTGTCACCGTCGTCATCGTCATCATTATTCCTCTTCTTTCTGCACCTCCTTCTCATCATTATCTTCCTCGGCAGCAGCAGATAAACAACACCTAGTTCCTCACTAACATAACAATGATAGGTAGAATCCAGGAACCAGAAAAAGGGAAATACAAACAGAACTCAAATCAGGGTACCCAGAGATGACCTATGCCTTCATTCACTGGCCTTCCGAGCCTTCTCACTTCATGGAGATGAATTCGCTTGGTTTACAACTGCTCTTCTACTACAAAAGACGACGACTAGTTTAATCACTAAGATGGTGTGTTTCTCAGTATTTTATGCCAACATGTGTGACCGTGCAGACCAATTCTGGATCCGCAAACTCTGCCACACAGTTGCCATGTCAAGTCCATGTTTGCTGGGACTCTGTTTTGGTTGTGCCTCCATTGTCTATGATGTTCTCTGGCCAGGTTCCGATTTTCTTTGTAATGAATGACTCGTTACAGAGGGGTCACCATTGGTTTCTATCAGTGGCACTGACTTTGTGATCTTTTGGTATGATCTTGCATTTCTTGAGGGTTGTCCTTATATGATCTTTATATCTTTTTTTTTTTTTTTTGTTATGACCAACTTCAGGGAGTTGAACATACAGAACCAAGTGGAACAAGTGTCCAACCCATCTAAGTTGTTTTTTAGCCAGTATGTTTTCTATATTGGTTTTGATTTTGTCCAGTGGAGAAATTGTGAGAGTGGGACTTTATCCTAACATGTGAGTTCTAGAATGCAGTGTAAGCATCAAATGGAAAAGACTCAAACTGTTTGAGTCAGCACCATGTAAGAGGATGGAGAGGCACACATCTATATATACTGATACCTTTGTCTCGATTCTTTCAAAGAATGGATCTGAGACACCCAAAAGAGACTGACGCATGGTTGATTTGTGCAAAAAACTTTTGGATCGGTGATATGTTTTTCTGTGAGCACACTTCCAAGGAAGGTAAAATTCTCTATATGTTTTATATTTGTGCTGTTTATCTGAAATGCAAAAAGGCTCTGCTGCGTTGTTTCTCTGAGATATTATTATCTCATGTTGTCATGCAGGTTCTTTAGGATTGTAAGAAATTTGTTTGGAACTCCAAATTAAGAAAAAAAAAATACATACCATAATATTTCTTTGTTAGCAGTGTCAAATGCTTTTGCAAGATCAAAGAATGCAATATACAATTCATAGTTCTGCTCATGGCATCTCCTCTTTTTGTGCAGGGCAATAATGATCATATCACAAATACTTCTTTCCTTCTGAAATCCATATTGTGTTCCAGGACGTGTTGACTCAGTAAAATATTTTGTCAGGGGATGACATTATCTAGTCTAGTACTTTACTAGCATTAATAAGGAAGGAGATGCCTCTGCTGTAGTCACAGTTTGAGAGGTCCTATTTCTTCTTGTAGATTGCTACAAAATCAGAAGTAGGCAGTTTAGATGGAACTTGTTCTTGGTTCCAGGTAGTCAGTATGTGATTATGGAGGCACTGGTTAAGTAACTGACCACCCTCTTTGATTAGTTCAGATGGTATGCTATTAGAGCCCGGACTTTTGTTATTCACTAGAGATCATATGGCCTGAATAGTTTCTGGAAGTGTAGGTTGGACATCGAGATCAACTGTTTGTGAGGTATTTGGGATTTTATCATGGATATTGTGCTCCACCACGTTTCTTTGATTCAGCAAAGTGTTAAAGTGTTGTGCCCACCTTTCTAGGATTGCTCGCTTATCTTTCGGGACCTTTACTTTGTCTGATCGAACAGGGTATGTGTTGTGTTTGGATAAGGTGACCAGAGTCCTGCTTTTAGGCGGGACAGTCCCGCTTTTTGGACGTCTGTCCCGCTTTCCTAATTGTGACTAGAATGTCCCGCTTTTTGAGCAAATTATTGTCAGTGTCCCGCTTTTAGAAAAATACTATTACGTAAGATATAGCATGACCTTATTTTATGAAAACATGATGAATTAGAAAAATTATGCATAAACCTAACCAAATGAAGTACTGAATTATTAATATAAAATCTGTAATACTCACTAGTTGGTAACTTTGGTCGGCCCATTCACAGTACCGTACAGTATGTTCGGAGTTCGCATGAGTCGTTAGTATTTGATTAGCAGCCTCAGGGTGAGAGTAATGCAGGAGCCGTTGTTGTCACTCACGTAAGTGAATATATATATATATATATATATATATATATATATATATATATATATAGATAGATAGATAGATAGATAGATAGATATAGATAGATAGATAGATAGATAGATAGTGTTATGGGGGTGTATATTACGGTGCACTCTTAACCCTTAATTAAGCACCAAAAGGGATAAGATAAAGTTTAAGAAAACTAACTTAACTTTACTGTACACTATAACATACACAACCAAAGAAGAAACCAGGGTTCGTTTTACAAAAGGGAGGATTCATATAGGTCTCAGGATACAAATATAAAACAAGTTATTTCTTACCTAACCAGAATACACTCAGTGGAGGCTAAGTACTCACAAAGCTCGAGGAAACGTGGAGACTTCGAAGGTTAAATCCAGATATAAATCACACACTAGTGTAAATGGAGGAGTGAACCATAAATGGGAAATTGTACACAAACAGTGTGTTTTGTAATCAAAGTCACGTATTGAGTAGTGTTGGGGAAAAGTGCAACACAATGTTACAAAAGTGTACCGTGACAGTAAATGTGTACAAAAGTGTACAAATGACAAAATGTGTACAGGGGTGTTTGTACAAAATGAGATAACAATCTGTCTCTTCACACTTTCCTGGAACTTATAAAGGTGACTTACTCTGCCTTTCTCAGCTAATTAAATTAACCACTAGGCTGTCTTAAAAATAATCTCTGCCCATACAGAAACAATAGAGCCACCTGCTACCAATGAGGGCCTCATACACTTCAGACAGAACCAATTGCGTGCCATCAAGAACGTGAAGCCATTTAGGCTTCTAATTGGCAAACATCCCTACTTTGCTCCTCCCACCTTATGTCACACCCACAGTTCAAGGACAAGAGGAACTTTCTGCATAATTTGTGAGAAAAACAACTGGTGTCTTATCAGTTGAGAAGGCAAAAGTGACCGCTTGGTTTTACCCTTACAGGCTCAAAACTGATAAGTGAAAAGAAATAATGTTTTCTTAACGGCTCGCTTCCCTCTCCTTTCATTATCATCCTGTTTCTATTTCACCCATTCGCTACTGGGGTAACTACGCCAGTGACAATATATATATATATATATATATAATTATATATACACAGATGCGCATGTGTGGGGGAGGGGAGATAGTGTCCCACTTTTAGCTCCAAATAAATCTGGTCACTTTATGTTTGGATTGCCCATAGATTGTTTTAATGGACTTGTAGAACCCATGGTTGTCTTTAATATCGGCCAGTTTTGCAACCCTTCTGCATGTTCATTCCACCATTTGTTACTACACTTCGTTTCGGTTAGGTCATGTCCGTCCAATCATGTGCCATCCGTTCGTCTGTTCCTCGCAGTGCCTCAGAAACCATTTGTTGGAATTTTCTTATATTTTGTGTGACTATATGGCCATATAGGAGGTTTATGTCCATTTTTCGAATTTTGAAAAATCAAAATATCCAATTTATGACCAATTTTCTATTTTTGGCTGTCTGTACGGCATCCATTCAGCCATTCCATGCTACATCTCAGAAACAATCTGTTGGAATTTTCTCTTATTTTGTATGATTGTGGGTCAGTGGTGTCAAACTCAGTTCTTCCTAAGGGCTACATTAAGTTCTGTTGATCGTCTGAGGGGCCAAGTCTACCTAACCTTATCGAAATCATTGTAGGTAAATAAAAGAAGTACATAGTGAAGTGAGATATACATTACCATTCCTAAGTTTTTGTAATGGAAGTGCAGTTAATTAATTACATGTAATACTGTGACAGACTGTAAACATCCCTTATAAGCAGTTTCACTTGGTAACTATTTTCTCTAACAACTTTTATTCCCATGCACAATAAGCTACAATAACCACTGATGTCAAATAAATGTGGAAACAACAGGATAATACCGGTTAGGCAAACATCAACTTGCCAGAACTGTGGTTCAGTACATGTGTCCTTGGGAGCCTAGATCGCGTGTTTACCATGTTTACATTTTATACTTTGTCCGAATTTAACAAACTAGGGAATACTGTTTACAGATTTCCATCAGATTAGTGAACTATATTTGCACACTGTTCTATACATTATTACTTTAAAGTGCAGGCAAATTTTATATTTGCAATTATAAAATTGGAAACTTGTTGAATGAAAATAATACTGGTGTAATATATAGGCTAATACGGCTGAGCCACAGCCTATTCAAATGTTTGGGGAAGTTCAGTACACCTTCTAACCCTTGCAGTGACATTGGCTTCTGCTTCTAGTCATTGATAATAAATGTTTAGTGACATTTTTTCACCAGTAGATTTTTCAAATGGTATTTTTATCAAACAAATTATCAATAAATATTTCCTAACAGTGCTGTAATATTTGTTCACTTGATCATATGACAATCTTTATGGGATTGTCTGTTTTTTATTTCTCATTTTATCTTAAGTCATAGTGGGCCTATCATTTCCTCTTCGAGGGTCACATGTGGCCTGCAGGCCACCAGTCTGACACCTCTGCTGTAGGGCCATATAGGAGGTTGATGCCTGTCTTTTCAAAATTTTTAAAGTAACCAAGATGGCCGACTTATGACCACTTTTCTATTTATGAAATTTTAAATCCTTTTTAACTCCTTTACTTTTTCAGATAGGTTGTGACGAAGTGGACTATAGTCTCTCTGAAAGAGGCTTGTTCTCCATGTCAAGTGGTTTACTCGGGTTTCACTTCTGATTTTCTGGAATTCAGTTTATAGCATTGCCGGGCTACAATGAGCCAACCTGTTGTTTTGTGCTCAGCTCTTCATTGCAAAAATTCATGTATGCCCCATCATTTTCATCAAACCAGACTTTATGGCATCAAGTGGGGAAGCCTAGTGTTTCTTCTTCAGTGCTTTGGATCAGTTTCTTAATGTTCAGCCATGGGTTTGTTGTACAGTATTGTTGTTTGGATCAAGTGGTGGACATTGAGAGAGCTTGCCTGTAATAGTGCTATGGAAGGTGAAACAGGTTGCCACATCCTTTAAACAACTACAATTTGGTATCTTGATAGATGGTCTGAGGCACATTTATGGGTGTATGACTAATTTCAGTTTGGTGACTATAAGGTTATGGGTTGCTGAGAATTCAGCATCCCTCATAGCTCGGGTTATAATAACTTCTCTTCGATCTCACTGTCTTACAGTAAGATGGTCAATTCGTTGCAAATATCTAGAGCATGGGTGTATCCATGTGGTCTTGTGTTAATTTGTAAGTTGAAAAGTTTTGTTGGTGATAACTAGACTCTGTTATAAGAGTAAGGCAGCCTACAATGCCTTGACAGAGGTGATTATCTTTTCCTACTTTGGCATTATAATCTCCAAGCTGGATTAGTTTGTCATTAAGTGGTATTGAGCGAATGATAGCACCCAAAAGGTAACAGTGCCCCCCGAATCAAGTTCTGGGACATAGGCACTGATGAGTGTTCCATACTGACCTTTAGGGAGTGGCATGTGCCAAGACATCAGCCTCTCTGATATACCCACAGGCGTTCCTTGGATATTCTGTAGAAGGTTGCTTCGGTTGGCAAAGCCAATGCCATGGTTTCTTCTTAAATAATCTGGATATCGTCTCCAGAAATAGGTGTACCTTTCTGCATCTGTTATGTTGCTCTCTTCTGATAGGCGAGTCTCAGATAAGGAAACAATATCAATTTGATATATTCTCAGTTCATGGGAAATAAGGGCAGTTCTACAGCATGGTCTCGTGTTGATACCTTAGTCTTGTGCTATAATCAGTATCAAGCAAGAGTCAGAGAGGTTCTTTTGGTTTTTCTACCGCAGTGTGGGATGCCTTGACAGACACCATTATCTGCCCGGGTGGTGCAGAGCAGCAGAAGTTTAGGTTACCATTTCTTGACCCCTCCATCAGGGGTATGCAGTTGAACATCCGTTTCCGGTTGCTTAGTTGCACTGGAGGCTGCCAAAGGCAGAACCTGCTCCTATGCCATCAAGCTGGCGACCACTGGGCCAATGCCGCCTATGTGCAAGACTTGGGCTAGCGAATCCAGCCACGTGAAAACTGTCACTGTCACTCAACTTATTGGGCGTTTTGGTGAATGATGAAATGGGAGGTGAGTATTGCAAAGGGCTTGTGCAGTGAATGAACTTGATGTGATGGTGTGGGTGTGCAGTCTTTACCACCACATGACTTCTTCCTTCTCATTCAGTGGTAGTGGCATGAAGATTCACTACAACCATCTGTTGATTAGGGTTGCAGGAGTCCACTGTGAGCTCTTTCTGTTGAGCCTCACCTTTTGTTGGATTCCAATCACAGAGGTTTCATTTGGAGTTTACTCCCTTAATCTTAACCCATCCAAGGATAATCCACAAGGCCATGGATATGGAAAACTTTAGTCTGACCTCTCACTGATGGCCCCTTCAGCATGGGTAACCCTGTCCTCCTGAGTCTGGGGGAAATTGCTCCCTGCTGGTACAGCCTATCAGATTTACAGGGCATGCATGCCCCCTGCCACAACAAGGTGCTTCCCATGATGGATACGAGTACTAATTTATGTGATTCTCTCTCTCTCTCTCTCTCTCTCTCTTCCGCTGCTGGGGGTCACCTTGATGTGGTGGCGGGGCTTGAAGTGTGGTTGGCTGTGCCACCTACTTTGGAGGCATACCTACTCTTTTAGAGTTTGGCATTTGTCAGCCACGTGGACCAAGCACCCTCTATATCACTGGTGGAGGAAGCCTGCTGGTGATGTTAGTCCCTGCCCATTTGCCATCTAGGGCGGGACTGTTGCCTCCCCACGTGTGAGCCTGGCATCCCATAATGCTGGGAGATGGGAGTCCTAGGGGTTGAGTGATGCTGCACTATGTGCTCTGCAGCTAGCAGTATACTTCTTTTGTCCCTTATTCCGGCTAGATGGGCAGCCTGATTGGGCCTGACCAGGTCAATCGGCTGGTCATGCATTGGCTAGGGTCAAGTGTGCCTGGTGGCTCCTATCGCCCTGAGTCACCCTTGCCCAGGTTCCCCATTGGTTACCTGTGTATACATTCCCACTACCTCTGGGGTCGCCAATGGTGTTGTCCCTGGCAGACGTCCTCTCATTGTTAGACTTCGTGGTGGGTGGAGAAGTAGGGGCATGAAGTTAGTTTTTGCACTGATGGCATCTTTTAGTAAAATCATTGTTGACAACGTGGCACCTGTCCCTGGAAACTCTAACGGATCCTGCTTCCTCACTGCCACTCTGGAGCCTTTCCAGGCCCCTAGGGACTTTTCTCCTCTGCCCCAGCTTTTAAGTGGGACAAGGAGGAAGTCACATCAGGCTGGTTCGGCTCTGGGGTTCGGCCTAGAAAACATGGTGCAAGTCAGTTTTTCAAAGTATCTAGTGCTGAAATCCTCTGCGGGTGGCTCAGTGTTAGTGTTTTCTAATGCTTGTGCACTAGATGATAGAGTACCACAAGGGAGTATCCTTAGTGTTACCCTCTTTCCTGTGGCCATCAACAGCATAATCAGTGTGCTTCCTGATGGTTTACGAGGCTTACTGTATGTCGATGACCTCTCAATTTCCTTCACTGCATCTAGAATGTCTCTGATAGAGAGGAAGTTGCAGCTGGCTCTTTATAAAACTTTTGACTGGACAGAGTCTCTTTGCTTCTGTTTTTCTTTAACAGACAATGGCTATGCATTTCTGTCATCTTCAGGGGGTTCACCCAGACTCTGGCTTGTATCTCTATGGTCAGAGAATATCCTGTGTGGAAGAGATGCGGTTTCTGGGTCTTCTGTTTGATAGACGACTAACGTGGGTTCCTCATATTCGTTCTGTTAAGGCGGCTTGTCTTAAAGCTTTGATTCTTTTGAGGGTTTTAGCCCATACCTCTTGGAGTGCTGACTGTCTGACCCTCCTCCTCTTGCATAGGTCTTTTATTCTTCCTAAACTTGAATACGGGTGTGAGATCTACTCATCTGCAACAGATGCTCATCTCCAGATGTTAAATTCTGTGCATCATGCTGGTGTATGTCTGGCAACCGGGGCATTCAGATCATCCATGATTTCAAGTTTGTTGGTGGATGCTGGTGTACTCCCCTTGGATTTGCGATGCCAGTCATTGATGATGAGGTGTTGGTATCATCTTCACCGCATCCAGGGCTTAATTTCTTGTGCCATTATCTCCCAAGATTCTCGATCTTCTATTTAAGATACCTGTCCTAGTTTCCCAAAGCCCTTTGGTTACAGGGTATGGTCTGTTATCAGCCCTCTCTCTTCCGAGACTGGCAGTTGTCCACATCGGATCCCAAGTGTGGGCATTTGGCTACTTCCTCGTATGACATTTTGTAAGTCCGTTGTTGGTAAAATGGGCTCACTTCCTTCTCAGGTGTCTCTTTTTAGAACATGCCTCCACCCATGAGGGTTCTGTCCCCGTCTATACTGACAGGTCTAAGACCCGTAGGCTTTGGTGTTGTCTTCCCTTTCCTTAATAGGGGCGGTAGCCTTCTTGTTATTACACTCCCCCAATCTGTTTTTGTGATTTTTAGTGACTCCCGTAGTGCTCTCTCCGCACTAGTCTTTTAATGCATTCCATCCATTGGTTTCATCAATTTTAGAGTGGCTTTTTCTTCTTGGCCATCGTGCAGTCATGTGGACATCTGGGTTCCCTCATATGGTGTGGTGGGCAACAAGACAGCAGATACATTAGCTAAAGCTGCATCTTCTCAATAGCCCCCAACCGACTACCCGCTTCCAGCTTCTGATGTAACACCTTACTTGCGGTATGCAAGTCGTATGTGTTGGCAGAGACACTGGGATGGTGTTGCTCATAACAAACTAATAGAAATCTTTCAGAGAGTGGTTGTTCCAGAGTTTCTTCCCTCCATGCCTCGGCAATTAGAGATGGCTCTTGCTAGGCTTCACACTGGGCACTCTCGGCTTACACATGGGTTCCTGATGAGTGGTGAGACTCAACCGTGCTGTGAAGATTCCCTTGTTCCTATTACTGTCTGTCATTGCTGGTCAAGTGTCTGTGTCGGGGGGACCTACGTCAGAGATTCTTCCATAGGCATAAGAGGGCAGATGGTGCCTTGTGTCTGTCCTTGATGCTTTGTAGAGCCTATAGTGATTTTACTGATGTTTTTAGTTTTCTTCAGCAGGTGGGCCTCCTTCCACATTTACAAGCAATTGATATTTTATACACTATTCCTTTGTTATTTTCATTGTTTTATTTCTACTAACGGGTATTTACTGTATTTTGAATATGAACTTCTTATTTACTGCGTCTTTTACCTCGTTGTCTGGCGGCAAATGACCCTGGCAGTTGCGCTGCTAGATTTTAATTAAATTCAATCTCTCTCTCCCTCTCTCTCTCTCTCTCTCTCTCTCTCTCTCTCTCTCTCTCTCTCTCTCTCTCTCTCTCGAGGTTACACTGGGTGATAACCTTATAACTAACCAACACATGTTCCCTACGTGACAATAAGTGGGTTGGCGGAGGGTTAGTGCCCCTCCCAGAAAATAACAAATTAATAATACGAACAAGAAGCCTCGGACCAGGACTGACCAACAGGTGACGACGAAAGACCGAACAAAAGGACATGGTACGGCTTGTGGCATGGAATGTAAGGGGTGCAAATGATGAGGTGAGACTGTCCAGGTGCTTGAGGGTGCAAAAGTGCATATGTGTGGATTAACTGAAACTAAATGATGTGTGAGAGAGAATGGGAGTATGGATAGGGTATATGCACAGGAGTGGGTGAGAAGGAGAGAGCAAAAGAAGGCGAGTGTATTGCTGTGAGCAACATACAAGGGTAGAATATACGAGATTATGGATCAACTGGCTCAAGGATTGTGTGGGTAAGATTAAAAGTTGGACTGCAAAATGTGGGCGATTGCATGTGTGTATGCGCCAATGCAAGATCGTGCAAGCAGAGTGAAAGAAGAGTTCTGGACAAATGTGGAAGCATGTATGGAGAAGTTTGAAAGGAATGAGAGAGTGTTTTTGATTGGAGATATAAAGGGAAAAGAAGGGAATGTGAAGGTGGATGGAGTAGTTGGTGAGTGGAGTGTGTCTTCAGAGGTGGATGAGAATGGCTGTGCTCTAGTGGACATTTGTGCCAGGACGGGTTTGGTGATAGCCAATACCTTCTTCAGACACAAAATGATCCACAACTATACGTGGCGAGTGATGAGAAAGGTGGATGGTGAATTCAATTAACGGAAGACAATGACTGATTATCTGTGTGTGGAAGGTAGGATGAGAATGTGTAATGGATGCAAGAGCATGTACAGGCTGGGGGAGTAGACTTTCTGACTACAACGGTCGTGAGAATCAATGTCCAAATGAAATTGAGGAATAGAAGAAGGGAAGAACAGGAGGGAGTACTTCATACAAGGAGGGTGGAAAGATTACAAGAAAAAAGGCAGAATATAAGAGACAAGTGGAGGAGCGATTGGGTAAATATGGATAGAAGCTGATGGGGGATGTGGAAGATATTCACAGAAGAAATCTGTGCAGCATGTGAGGTGGTGTAAGGGGTGAGGAGAACACGAAAGAGGATGCATGGAATGACATGGTGGAATGAAGAGGTGAGACAGGTTGTGGCACAAAAGAAGAACTCATATAGTGAGTGGACATGAAACTATGGTGTGGAAGAAGTTGAGAGATGGAAGAAAGAGAGATATATGTAGAAAGGAAGGGAAAGGTGAAGAGATTAGTAAAAGAGAGTAAGATGAGAGTGGATGAGGAATTTGAAAGGAATTTGCATTTAAAGTGAAGCAAATGTAAGAAAATGTACCGGAAGAGGTAAAGAGAGTTAGACAGGGTGTCAAAGAAGTTAGCTGGGGAGTGAATGAAAGAAATGGTAGTTTACTAGTGGAGAAGGGAGAAAAAGTGAGCGGATGGAGAGAACACGTTAAGGAATTGTTGAACGTAGAGGAAGAAAGTGATGCGAGTATAAGTGGCTGAGGAATGGCTGGGGGAAGGAGGGATGTGAGAAAAGAGAAAAAAATCAGTTGGATGGAAGTTGCAGAAGTAATGAAGAAAGTCAAAATGGCGAAAGCCCCAGGAGTTGATGAAGTGTGCGGTGAAATGCTGAAGCATGGGGGAAAGATAGTAGTAGAATGGATGTGGAAGATGTGCAGATTGGCCTGAGAGGAAGGTAGAGTCCCGGAGGATAGCAAGTCAGGTATAATTATTCCCCTGTACAAAGGAAAAGGGGGGAAAGGATGAGTGTGGTAATCATAGGGGCATTTGTCTTCTTAGTGTAATAAGAAAAAAGTGTTTCGTAGGATACTTATTGACAGTTAGAGAAATAACAGACGAATTAGTTGGAGAAGAACAAGGAAGCTTTAGGAAGGGAAGAGGTTGTGTAGATCAGATATTCATTCGTAGATCTTTAGTGGAAAAGATTCTAGAGAAGGGAGAGAAGCTGTATGCAGCCTTCATGGATTTGGAGAAAGCATATGACAGATGAATAGACAAGGACTGTGGAAAGTATTAAGAATATATGGAGTAAATGAGAAGTTGCTGAATGCCGTGTAAAGTATATATGTGGGTGCTAAGGCTGTAGTGTGTGTGAATAATGAACTGAGTAATTTTTTTTGTTTGATGGTTGGATTGAAACAGGGATGTGTCATGTTTCCATGTCTTTTCAATCTGTGTATGGATGGGGATATAAAAGAGATAGAAGTAGGGAATTGGATGTTGGAGTGGCCTTAATGTCAGAGGGCAGTGTTTGGAAACTCCCTGTACTGTTGTTTGCAGATGATACTGTGCTGTTAAGTGAAGATGAAGGGGAGATGCAAAGCTTGGTAGATGAGTTTGGGAGTGTGAATGTAGGGAAGAGTAAAGTTACGGTCTTCGAGACAAATAAAGTCAGTGAATGCACAGTGAGGTTGGACGAGAAGGAAATCGAAAATGTAAGTAAATTTAAGTACTTGTGTAGTGTGATGAGTAAGGATGAAAATTAGAGAGTGAAGTGCTTCAAAGGGTACCTATTCTTACTGTGTAGTTATTATAGGTAAGCATGATCATATGGTTGTTGTGGGTGGTTGATGCTTAATGGTCATCACCTATTGAAAGGGGCATTAGACCAAATAAAATGTAAAAATACTGGAGAAAAAAAGTAAATAGTAAAAAGAGCAGGACGCAAGGCTGCCGATCTACAGAGCCAGGTGCGAAGGTGACCAGTCTAGAGAGCCAAGTTGTGGAGGCACCACATGATATAAGGCATGAAGAATGGCTAGACGCACCTCCTTCCCCTTGACAATCAGAAGAGGTCGAATATCCTCACCCATGTCGGCCTCTTGGAGAAGATTGTACAAGGTGGAGTAGGCTGAGACTCCGAGCTGATTGAGTGTCAGGAGGTGATAGTAGATGGACATGTCTAGCCGATTTGTGGTCCATGAGAGGAGGGCAAGATGGGCTGCCCCCCCTCTACCAGAGGAGAGGAGGACTTGTTACCCTCCTCCTTGGCTGAGGAGCCAGCCAATGCATCTTTAGCTATGGAGACAGAATCAGAAGAGTCCCGCCCCTCCTCAGTCTCTGACGGTGGGTGGCAAACGTCAGCTGTGGTCTTAGCCATGTCCAGTTCCAGCCGCGGCCGGTGATCTGTGCAGTAGCCACTGTGTTGAGAGTAGCCTCCAGCCGCTGCCTCATCTGCAGTGTTGTGTGGGGGGTGGCAGGCTGCAGTGGCCTGGTCCAACGCTCCCTACAGTGAGGGGCAGAATGAACATCGTGGGCAAAGCACTTGGGGATGACAATGCTAGGCAGCCCATTCTCTTTTAATATCTTCGGGAGGACACACATAGTCCCCTTGTTATCTTCATACTCAACACTTGGTTAACGATTCTTGGAACCAGTATTCACTAAGCCAGGCCGTGCATTGAGCTGGAACCATGATACTCATTACTCAATTATCAGCAACACCCACGGCTCCCTACTACCCAGAGTGGAAATGGCTCATGCATGGATACCAGGCAACCAGTTCTGACCGGTTCCAATGGTTCTGTCAGCAATGAGAACTGGAACTGTGAGTATCCAAGATATTGTTTCTGTCCAGCTCTACTGAAGAGACAGAATGAATGGGGTTAGGTCCATTTCCGACCTCAGTGTGACGAGCCCTTTACAGGAGCAGACAAGTTTGCTCAGAGATGGATTGTGGGAATGCTGTGTGTTATATTAGGAAACTTGAATTACTTATATTTCTAATGCATAAGTGTGGAATTTAAAAGCATATTTACAGAATGGTTAAATTGTGCCACGAAAAAATGTCTTAATCACCGACTCATTATATTTACAGTTAGTAGGGTGGTCACCTACATGGAAAATAATCTGGACAGTGGAAGCTTAGTGTCTGGTCCTCCCACACCCTAGACCCCAGGAACACCTAAACTGATAGTTAAAAACGGACTGGGTGTTACAGTATATTCATTGCTCGCTAAGTAGATCACATTAAAAGTATGAATAATTGTACTCTTTGACACTCAGTACACTCAAGGCACCCACAAGTACCCACTTTGGTCGTGAAAAAGAAACATCAATGGTATATACACAGAGAATACATATTTATTCAAATGAATTACACCAGCCCTGTATCAGCAACCAACTGTTCGATCTTAACCCACCGCGTCCCGACTGATTTTTCACCAATGCCCCCCCCCCCCCCCAATCCCGACCGATTTTGGATTTTTTTTTTTTTGGCTCAAACCTCCGCTTTTTGTGAGAAACAGTGACAAATCACAGAAAATGTGCTCACTTGAGCTTAGAAATGGGCTATACAGGTGACCCTTTAAACATCTGATACCGTGTTCTCTGGAGCAGCGCTGCAGGTGTTGCATTTTCTGTGGTAGTGGTAACTATTGCAAACCACTCAGAACAGGTAAATATTTGTTCATTTGGTACAAATTTATATTTAGTACAAGAATATATTGGTTTTCACACAATAATACAGGTGATATAAGCGTTGTTTCCCTCACTGAACACATCAACATGCTGCACTTTCTTCATCACTTCTACTTGTTTCTTCCTCTGGTGCCACCTAATGTTTTTTCCTCCACATCGTCATCAATTGGGGAATCACTCTCACCTTGAATTTTGTATCGTGGCACGACAAGTCTTTATTAGTCAGGTCATTGCTAACAGGTGAGTTGCCGAGACAATGGCATGGAGGGGGGGAGGTCATGCAGGGTAAGGCAGTGACCCCGCCTGGCGGCAGGTACAGGAAGGTATACGTATAAAAAATCACGAGTGAAATTTGAAAAATGTGCAAATGCCATACCTCGCAATTGCGAAACGTATGGATACGTTGTCAGGACTGCATGACAAAATGTTGCAACGTACCCATACGTTACAGGGACGCAGTTGGTTAATGCAAATCGAAAAGTTATTTAATTTGTACCTGCGACAGTAATTTCCTTTAAAGATCTTAGAGAAGCCTAAACTTTCATAACCTTTTTTAAAGAGATTTCCCAAGGATGTACAGGGGTATGTAAAACAATTACGTACATGTAGACTGTTTCTGTTGCACACTATTGATAATTCCACATTCCTACTTTCTGGTACTTGTTTTTGGAACACTCCAATCCCTTGTAAGTGACAATGAAGACGATGATAATGAAGAATTTAACACTTTCATTAATCTGGTTATGACAGTTTTGCTCTAGAGCAAATTTCGGAGTCAGAACCAACTCTCTGCCTGTCTGACTGTCTGTCTGTCTGTCTGTCTCTGTCTCAGTCAGTCTGTCTGTCTGTCTGTCTCTGTCTGTCTGTCTGTCTGTCTCTCTCTCTGTTCTCTACCTAATTATTCTTAACTAATTATTTCTTTTCAGGAATTAGTCAAGCTCGTACTGTCCCGTGTATTAAGCCATTTCTATCATACATATCCTTAAATTCATCAATAATTTTGCCACACACTATTTCATTTGGTAGTGCATTCCACTGACCAGTTACCCTATTTGGCAAACTGAATTTCCTTACGTATTATCACCTCTCTTTTCATGTAGTTTTTTGCAGTGTCCTCTTGCTGATTCTTCTCCGTAGTTTTATATTCATTTATGTCTATTTTCTCTTGCCCTGAAAAGCATTTGTATAGCATAATTATGTCTCCGCTTTTCTTCCTCTCGTGTAGTGTTGGTAGATTCAGCTTTTCTAGTCTTTCTTCTTAGCTTAGATCCCTTATGCTAGGTACTCTTTGTACTTTTTCAATTATATATATCTGTAGTTTGAGATGAGGATTGCATACTCCAGGGTTGATCTGATGAATGATGTTATCTTTCTTAGCAAGTCTTCATTTACTGTATATACGTGAATGCTATTCTCATATTAGCAAGCAGTGTATACATGTTATGTACCTTCTCACCGATTGGTCAGCCGGAGATAGTCTTTTATAAATACTCCTAGGTTGTTCTCCCTTTCTGATATGTGTAGGGTTGAACTTCCTATCTTATAATCCCAATCTAGTCTTTTTTCACTTTAACCAAACTTAATTGTATGACACTTCACCACATTAAATTCCATTTCCCATTTATTGCTCCATTCATGAAGCTTGTTTAATTCTTCTTGTATCTCTCTGCAGGAATCTGTGTTATTAATTTTCCTTTGTATTAAAACTGCATCATCAACAAACAAATTTCGATAGCTTCCATTTCCAATGTTATTGTCTATTTCATTTATATATTCTAAAAACATAACTGTTGCCAGAACTGAGCCCTGTGAAACTCCGCGAGTCACTTCCCTCCATGATGGGTTATTGCCCCTTAGTACTGTTCTCATTTCCCTTTTTCTAAGAAAATCCTCCATCCAACAGTATAGGTTGCCTTGGACTCCTCCGTAATGGTACAGTTTCCATAAAAGTCTTTGGTGGGTTATCTATCAAATGCTTTCTTGAAAACTGAAGAGATAGCCTAGTGTCCACTCATCCTTCTCTTTTCTGTAATGTTTCTGTAACTTCATTATAATAGTTTAATAAATTAATAATACATGATTTTCCTTTTCTAAAGCCGAACTGCCTTTCTGTTATCATACTGTCTTCTTCTAGATGGTTTACCCAACCTTTCTAGTATCTTACAACACTGGCCAGTGATACTGGTTGGTAGTTGAGTGAATTCTGCCTTTTCTCTTTCTTGAATAGGGGAACAACTGTTGCTTTCTTCTAAGTATCAGATAGTTTACTTTGACTTAAGGATTCCTTGAATATTAAATATATTGGTCTACTTAACTCTTCTGCACTTTCTTGTAGCACCCAACCTGAAATTTCGTCAGGTCCATATGCTTTTCCTTAGTTTAATTAACATAATTATTCCAGTACTTTTTATTTCTAATATTTATATCTGGTAAAATGTGCGGGCACGCATGGTCCACATCATCTCTTTCAAAATTATTTTCTTCCGTAAAAGCTGATTGGAGGTTTTTATTTAGTGCTTCACAAATATCTTTCTTTTGTGTATGGATGAGTCCCTCGTCTGTAATGGACTGTATTTTATCTTTAACTTTGGTTTTGCATCGGATGTAGCTGTAAAGTAGCTTAGGTTGATCACTACTTTTATTTATAATGTCTTCCTCAAACTGTTTTTGGTCTTCCCTTCTTATCCTTCTATAATCGTTTCTCACCTGTTTATAGTTGTTATATTATGCCCTCTCACAGTTGTGTGTTCTGTCTGTTCCACAACACATCTCTTTTTTCCCTTGATTTTTTTCTTTTTTTATTTTCTGTATTAAACCATTTTTTTTCTTCCTTCCGTTTCTTTGTGCAAAAGAATGAAATTTTGACCTCCTTTTTTCATAAAAGTGACAGAATCTTCTACATTTAACATTTAAATCTTGTCCTCTAAACTCCTTTTTCCAATTTATTTCTAAGAATTACTTCTTTACGTCATGACAGTTGCTCTTTTAGTAGTTTTGACTCTATTTGTAACTCTAATTACAAGTAACTATGTCATATGCAATCTTGAAGATGCAGTTTATTACTGCATGGTCGATTTTGCCGAATGGAGTGTGATACATTATATTGTCAGTATCATATTCTAGCCTAGTAAATATATGATCTAGTACTGATGGATCATCATGTTCTCTTATTGTGTGTGTGTGTGTGTGTGTGTGTTTTCCCATTACATGTTGTGTTGGGAAAAACTCCTGCACAAGATCCAGCAGCTTTTGATCCTAGCACCTTTCTTGGCTTCTTACAACTACGTATTTCGAATTTATATTTGTATTGAAACCTCCTGTTAATATAATTCTTTTAGATTCGTCTTCCATTCTATGTAGTAATATTCTTTAACTCTGAATTGTAGCCTACTTTCTGCCAGGTCTTCATATTCACCTCTTTCCCAGGTGTTTGTTTTGGGTGGCATGTACAGATCTGCCACCATTACTTTCCCTTCAGATGTGTTAATCTTTAATGCAATCAGTTCTACTCGTGAGGGTATATCTAGTTCTATATCTTTGACTTGTAGACTTTTCTTTGTTAAGATTATAAGTTCTCCTCCTTTTCTTAAATTTGTATCTTCTCCGTATATTGTGTTCCTCTAAGTATAGGATATCATATCTTATGTTTGGGTTTTAGTTTCAGTTAGGCAAATAATATATGATCACTTCTCTGTGGTACAGTCTTTAATCTCTGATAATTTAGACACCATTCCATCTACATTTGAGTACATCAACTACATCATCTTGTTTACATACTTGCCATAGCTTGAGTATACCATGGTGGTACAACTCTAAACTGGCGGCTAGGGTGTGGCGCGACCCTCGGTACAATGTTGCTATATTTCCCAAACCCGCGAAGTGAAACGGCTGTTATATATGTAAAAGGCATCGCAAACAAGATAAACACATATGAATACATTGTTAACGTGTGTATTATAATAAATGAAGGAACAGTTAACTTATTATGCATGAAATATTTATACGTCAATAGAGAAACGTGGCATAAATATTTTACAGTGTTACTAAAAGAAAATGTAGTCACTTTTATTGGCTTTTACCGTATCTCTGGGGTGCGCAATAATGTCACAATTATAATTATAAGATAATGCATAGGAATATAAGTAAAAATATGCCAATTTCTTAGGGAAAAAAAAAAAAAAACATTAAACCTTTGTGAGCGGCAACACTCACACAGACCCAGACTAACCTGGCCAGACTTTTACTTCCTGGGTGATGTGGAAATAAAATCAAATTTACAATATGTACAATATAATGTAAAAGAAAATAACCAAAATGTATCCTAAAATACCATAGACGAGAGAGAGAGAGAGAGAGAGAGAGAGAGAGAGAGAGAGAGAAGGGGGGAGGGAAGGCAGACTAGGAGAGGTGTTGAGGGAGAGATGGAGGAAGAGAGGGAAGGAAGGAGGGAGAGAGTGACCGAATGAAAACAAATCATAGCACCGCACCAGCGAGGTCATCTGGTGACAAATGTAAAACAATAATAAATATTTTTAAATATAATTACATATAATAAAAAAAAATAAAGAAATGAAAGCATAAGTTTATGAGTCACTCATAAAAGATACAAAATTCCCCAGGGTGATGCACATCTTCCCCAGGAGAGAGAGAGAGAGAGAGAGAGGAGGGGGGGGGGATCGTGCGTATGGAAAACGTGGCAACACTGTACAGAGCTTCGTGCCCCACCCTAGCCGCCAGTTTAGATTTATACTACCATACCTTCCTTCTGTTTATTCCCATTTGGTTATGTACCACATTCGTACCTGCAATCGAATTGCTTTGTAAAAAAAAAAAAAAACACACTTTTCTTCATTTGATCTTTCCTCGTTCTTTGTTTTGCTTCCTCCCTCTTCTCCTTTACTATTCCCAATTCTTCTTTAGTTAGGCATTTTTTATCCATACACTTTTAAAATCCTCTTTTTTCCATGAGTTTGTTTGCATTTTTTAGTACTTCCTCCACAGTGTTCACACTCTGGAAGTAACCTTCCAGAGGCCTTGACTTATTTACCAGGTATCTCATATTTCCCTAGCCTTCTGTGTTCCTCTGTGTCACAGATTTCCTCTGATACTTTCCTCAATATGTTATTAAATTTACCATCTCCTTTTCGTCTCTCAATATTTTGTTTCCTTTTTTATCTTCATCTGTACCAGTGATTACTATATATTTGTTGATATCTGCTGAATCTTTGACTAGGGTTGTTGTTAATGATTTATTTCACTTCCTTTCTAATGTCTTTTTCATCGACTTTTGTTTCTATATCTTTCCTTACTTTCACCATTTCAGCATACGTATCTTCCACTTCGTCTTTGTAACTTCTCATTACTTCGTTCATCTGGGTTATATTCTCTTCAGTGTCACTATTTTGGACGTTCAGACTGCTTGCTTGCCTAAGTAAAGGTCACACGGCAGGGTCAAAGGGTCAAAAGTTTGTTCCTTTATATCAGTGTTGAATCTATTAAACCTAAATTTGGTAGAAGCTAAGGGTGAAATGGTTCTAATTTGAAAACGGGTAATCGAAGGTCAGGCTAAAGTGCTAGGTCAAATTTATAATTTTTGATCCAGTTTGGACCAAATACAGTGGAGTCAGGGAAGAATGAAATAATTAGATTTCGAGAAAAATTGGTTAAAGTGACAGTCGAAATCCAAGATAAAATTTTTAGCCTTTGACTGATTGAACGGCATGGGGACTACAATCTCCGAATGTTCCATCGTGGTATTGCTGATTTTTATTCATTATTCATAGTTATATTCGTATTATTCCAATTCATATTCATATTCGTGTTTATATTACTATCATCAATCCTGCGAAGCAGGATGGTACGATTTTCGGCAACGCGCCCTACACCGTCGTAATGCTACTGTATACTCAGTCTGTGTGTGTGTGTGTGTGTGTGTGTGTGTGTGAAGTCCTCCTAGGCTATTTGATGAATCTAAATGAAACTTCGCAGGTGAGTTCATCGAGTTGCTGGAATGTATTCCATTAAATACAATTTTCCAACCACGTATTTTTTTTTTTTGGGGGGGGGGGAGGTCAGTGCCCGTGACTAAACAAAAATTTCTCAGAAAGTGCGAAAGAAAGGCATATATGGGTTTGGTATCGTAGTATGTGTTTTACAATGGTCTTTTATCCAAAATACGATATTTGGGCAGCGTGACCACCATCCGCCAATGATTCTTGGGGGGATCAGCCCTCCCAGAAAAAAAAAAAATGATGACCAGTAATAAGGGAAAGTGGGCAGATGATTTCAACGAAACTTCTTAGGTGAATTCGTTGCATTCTTAGAAAGACCTTCCAATAAATACAATTTTCCAACCATGATATTAAGAGTGGGTCAACCCCCAGCCAAATTTAAATATTCTCAAAAGTAATGAAAGGAAGGCAGATGTCGTTTTCATATTGTATATGATGTATGTATGTATATGATGTACGTACAATGGACTGTTATCTGCAGTGCCTTATTTAGGGGGTGTGACCCTCCCAATGATTCTTGGGGGGTCAGCACCCGTCCTATAAAAATTATCAGAAATAAGGCTAAGTGAGCATATGGATTTCCACAAAACTTCATGGGTCAAGTCAAGTGGTTACGTGATAATGTCCTCCACTATGTAAAATTATTCACTATTTTTATGGAGGGTCAGTCCCTCTCTATATCATATAAAGGTTACAAAATAGGCAGGGAGAGCAGATATGACTTCTGCATATGGTACAATGGGCTCTCATCCGAAATGCGATACTTGGAGGGGAATGACAACCCCAATGATCCCTGGAGGGCCACCCCCTTCACCCCCCCAAGAAAGATAAGATATAAGAGAAATACTTCAATGAAACTTACCAAGGGAGTTCGTTTGGCTGCTGGGAAGGTTTTCAACTATATTCATTTTTCCAGCCCTGACTTTAAGGGGGTTAGTCCTCCCCTCACCTGACTGAAATTTCTCAAAAATATAGAAGAACCGATATGGGTTTGATACCTTAATACTTGCTGAACAATAGACTCTTATTCATAATGCTATATTTATTGCACGTGAACCCCCCATGAATCTTGGAGGGTTCAACCCCCTCCCCCAAATAAAAACAGATATAGGGGAAAATCAGCATATGGATTTCAGCAAAATCAGCATACATATAAAAGAACTGGATATGCAGTTTTCCTTTTTTCTTCTTTTTTTCAGTGTCCAAGAAGAAACTGCATATCGATCTTTGGGGAGCATGACCCCACGCCCCGTACAACCCCCCAGAATAAGAAGTTGGAGGAAGATCTGAATAAAACCTCCCAGTTGGGTTCGTCTGGTTGCTGGGAAGGTCTTCCATTATATGTAATTTTCGAACCATTACTTTTAAGGTTGAGGGTGGGGGAACGGTCCACACACTAAATCAAAAATTCTCAGAAATGGTGAAAAGTGGTCAGATATGGCTTTGGTATTTTAGGACATGTTGTGCAGTGGACTTTCATCCGTAAAGTAATGTAAATTTAAAAAAAAAATCGGAAATTGGAGAAAGTTATGAATGACATTTCTCAAGTGATATTGTTTGGTTATGGGGAAGAACTTTCACCATGTAGGCCTACACAATGTTTTTAGAGGGGTCAACGCTCCTTAAGAAATAAAAATCTCTCAAGATATTGTGAAGGGATTGTACATAATAGCTTTGATATCTTAGTACATGTTGTACATTGAAATCTCATCTGTAATGCAATATTTGGGAAGCAAGATCCTCCCAGTGAAGGGGACAGGAAAAAACTGCACATCTGCTTAACTATATTATTCTCTCTGACGAGGAGAGTATGTTTTCACCACTGTTTGTTTGTTTCTTTACTGTTAGCAGATTATTCAAAAACTGAGAGAGAGATTTGGACCAAATTTGGTGGGTAGATGACTCATGTCCCAAGGAACAATTGATTACCTTCCAGTACTGATGTTTGTTAGTTGTCTGGTAAGAGGATTATCAAAAGCAAAAAGAGAGGTTTGGACCAAATTTGGTGGGTAGATTGCCCATGTCCCAGGGAGCAATCAGTTAACTTTTGGGACTGATCAAGATGATATTACAGATTCTGGAATCGGAAAACACTTTTTGCAAAAATCTAATCAGTGATGATAAAACCTAACCCAGTATTTACTTTTTTTTTTATAAATAACAGAACGAAGGAAGGAAAAGCAAATGAGTAAAAAAAAAATAATCCATACACCAGGTTACTGGTGTCCTCTGTTCATAAAATATCTGTAACAGTTAGACTTGAACAGTTGTGGGTTGAAATTTGGAGGGAAACAACTCTGGGGAAGCGAGTTCCAGAGAGATGCAATTTGGGGAATGAAAGAATTCTGATAGGCAGAAGTTCTGCAATATAGATGAGTGACATTCCAGTCATGAGCGCTACCAGATGCCCGTGTAGCACGAGGGAAGGCATGGAGAGGTGGCATCATGAACGCAACTTCGTCTGAGCATTTGCCAAAAAAATATCTGTAAAATAATGCAAGGGAGGCAACATTCCTTCTTACTTGCAGGGGAGGTAGTTTATATGTAATGGCAGGGTTGTTAATGATTCTAACAGCTTTGTTCTGAATATTGTCTAGTTGTCTTAATGTAACCTCTCCACAACCATTCCACAAGGGTGAGCAATATTCAAGCTGAGAGCGCACATGACTCTTATAAATTATAGTTAACTGCTCATCAGCAAAGAAGTTACGGACTCTGTACAATAATCCAAGTTTCTTTGAGGCGGTTTTAGCAAGTGATCCGACATGAGAGGTCCAGCTGAGGGCACTGTTAAGTGAGATGCCAAGAATTTCAATACTTTTAGAGATGGGAATATTAGTAGCACTGAAGGTAATGTACGAATCTGGTAATATCTGTTTATTAGTAAACTGTATATATTTAGTTTTACTAGCATTAAAAGAGACAAGGTTGTTTTGTTCCCATTCACTGATTGTAGATAGATCTTGCTTTATGGAGATGGCTGTACTGAGTTGAGAGGTAGAGATATTAGACTCTGTAAATGGATGTCTGAGAGTGAATGAACTATGTAGTGTTGAGTCATCTGCATATGAGTGAATGGGATTGTGGGTGACAGATAAGAGATCATTAATGTGAACCAGAAATAGGGTTGGTGCCAGAACTGATCCCTGCGGCACGCCGGCGTTAATTGAGTGGAAATTGGAATATACATCATCTACTTTTACTCTTGTTTTCCTGTCACTAAGATGTGAAGAAATCAAAGGAACAAAAGATATTAGTCCATAGCAAGGGAGTTTGGACAGCAGGGAACGGTGCCATACTCTGTCAAAAGCTTTAGAGATATCAAGAGCTACTGCATGAGTTTCTCCAAAAAGTACAATTGATTGATGGATGTTATAAGTTAAGAGATTGAGTATGTCAATGGTGGATCTTTCGTGGTGAAAACCATATTGTCTATCACTAATTAAGTTGTTGGATTCAAGAAGTTTAACAATGTGCTTATTAAATAAAGTTTCAAATACCTTACCAAGAGAAGATGTGACAGCTATTGGTCTGTAATTGGAGGGGTCAGACGAACTTCCTTGAACTGGTGGATATTGGCTTCTTTCCATGAATTTGAGAATAAAGAAGTACGTATGCATAGTCTGAATAATTTAGCTAGGACAGAGGCAAGTTCAGGGGAACACTTTTTCAAACAATTTGCAGAATTTCATCTGGGCCTGGAGCTTTGTTGGTAGGTAAATTGTCTAGGATGGATTTATGATGAGTGATTTGAAAGTTACGTTGCCCTTGTTGGAGAGATGTGCTCCACTGGGTGCCCCTCTAGTAACTCTTATTATTATTATTATTATTATTATTATTATTATTATCATTATTGTTATTATTTTTTTTGGTGGTGGTGGTGCTGGTTGTAGTAGTACTAGTAGTAGTAGAAGCAGCAGCAGCAGCAGCAGTAGTAGTAGTAGTAGTAGTAGTAGTAGTAGTAGAGTAGTAGTAGTAGTAGCAGTAGTAATAGTAGTAGCATTGTAGTAGTAGTAGTAGTTGCAGCAGCAGCAGCAGCAGAAGGAATAGCTGTAGCATCAGCAGCAGTAGTAGTAGTATATTATGACCATTTATATAAACATAAAATAATCAAGGAATCAAGCATACACTCTTAACCCCTAATGCGCGGCCATGGACAGCCGACCCCCCCCCCCCGGGTGGTGGGGTTGTATCGGGGTCTGAGTACCTGTAGGAAAATATTAGCCAAAAATCTGAGATTAACCCTAGAACATTATACTTGATATGGCAGATAGTACTTACATTCAGCTTTCTCCAGAGACAGGTGTTGAGCCTTCGTGGACTACCCAAGGACTTGTGGAGACTTGCAAATTTGGGTAACCAAATCTTCAATTCACACCTCCAGCAACCTGGTTTCCCCTCTACCACAGCCTCATTCTGTCACAGTAAACCTTATACTACAACGTACAGGTAGTTTGGAATCAGTATTTGTACAATAAGCACTGAAAATAAGGCTAAAATCAACGGAGCATACGGCCGACATGCAGCGCGGCGGCGGTCTTCCCGTCACTCAACAAACATTTCCATTTTCACAGCTAAAAACATGTATACTACATTATTTTCAATCATATTACTTCCCAAAAGATCACCGCGGCACGCTTTTTATTCTGCCTTACGCCCGTCACTTTATTTTCGTTCCTGTCGGCCACTCGCACTGACTCGGAAGAGCTAGAACTCGCCATAATGTCACTTTGAAAGCCTGCGGTAAACTTACGCTAAACAGGGGCAAACCGTGTGAAAAAAAAGCTAGTGTTACAACTGGGGAAACAAGCGTTTCCTATTAGCATAAACTGCTTGTGAGAGGAGAACGCAGATTTACAGTTCTGAGCAGTCAGAGCGCTGCCATGTATCACAGCTAGGCTGGCCGGGCCGTGTTGGGGAGGGGAGGGGGGAAAAACGTGATACTTGGCAACAACGGAGGTCAGTAGTACAAAGGTAAAGTATGCTAATTGTAGCTAAAGGGTGGTGGTACTGATAGACAATACCAGCTGGAACATCCTTGCCCGCGTTTATTCAAAATTAACTCGAATCGCAAACGCGACGCTCCGCCGTTATGTCCTTTCTGGCGAGTGTCGCAAACACAACGATCCGCATTTAAGGGGTTAATAAAATTTATCTCAATGCGTGTATGACACAGTGCCAAAAACCAACTGGAGTAGGTAGAAACATAGTGCATCTAACTCCACTCCTTCATCATTTGATTATCTCCCAGTAGTAGGTGTGTGTGGGAGGGGGGAGGGGTGATTGTGGGTGTGGGTGTGGGTGTGGGTGTTTTTTTTTTTTTTTTCAAAATCATCATCATCTTCATCGAAGAAGAAGAAAGTGGTTCTAATAGAGTGAGTTGCCTAGTAACTAGGAATGTTACATTAAAGGGTTTAGGACAAACGTTAGTAATGCTACCAAAATATTTCTAGGGCTAACTGATTATATTACTTCCATATGTTTTTTTGAGTCACTTGGTCTCCATACAGGATCCTGCTTTGGAGTGGGGCTGCACAGTTTTGCTGTGTGTGTGTGTGTGTGTGTGTGTGCTTTACTCAGTAAATTTCACTATGGTGTAAGAAATATATAACTTAATTACATAACTAAAGTACATGAAAAATGAGAAATGTCATAACCAGGTAAAATGAAAACTCCATACTGCAGTGCCTAAAAGTAAGCAGTTTAACTCATAACCTGCTGAACAACTCTTAACAACTTTATTCCCTGGTGAGGCTATGTTGGTAAAAAAATGGACTCTTAACCCCTCTGTGCAGGATGATGCATTTGTCGTCATATGGGTGTGGCTGCGACTATACTCGTTGACGCTTTTGGTGTCATTAAAGCATAAAACTTTCGTCAGAGGAAAAGTTTTTGCCCAATTGGTGTCATTTTTGGAGGCGTCATAGCTTCCCTGCTCCTCGTCAAATGTAATGAGTTGGCAACTGTGTGTCCCAATACCAGCAAGAGAGGAGACAGGTTACTCAGTACCAAATGAGCTTGAGTGGGGAAGGTAAAGCGAGGTTCTCTCCCTTTAAATTCCATTCTTACCCCCATTCCGGGTGTGCAACATATTTCACTATACCAGTAGTGCTCGTGAATAGTGTTTAAGCACTGTTGTGATTAGATTTCGCATTTGCAATAGGAAATTTTGTGTTTGTGAAACAATCCTGGTCGTTATCAGCCGTTGGCCCAACGAAGATTGTGCTACTGTTTCTAATCAGCTATACTGCCTCTACCCTGCACCAAATGTGAGTATTCAACTATAATAATAGTGAGAGTGAATCATGTGAATATAGTGTGCATATCTAGTGTACAAAGAATTGGTGAAATACATGCAGTAGCTTAGAGGAAAGCAGGATACTGCCCTACAGTCACGACACAGTGTGGGTACACCATAGTTTTTTGCATTTTTCTCAAATTCTATGAGGCCTAGGATCACCGTTTGGGCTCAAATGAAAGCCAATTAAATTCTGCATAGGATGATTAAATAAAAACATAACAGTGGCAAGAAAAGTTTTTTGCTAGAGCTCCCCACATAAAAAAATCTGTTGTCTGACAGAAATGTGTTTTATTTTTTTGCTTATTACTCGAACACCATGCCTCGTATCAAACTGGGACCTCTGACATTCAAAAGCAAAATATATTTGTCTTTCCAATAAAGGTATAACATGCAGAGTACGGATGTATCGGATGTCAGAATTTAAACATCTGCAGATGCGGATGTGAATGCGGTTATCATGTATCTGAATCTTGCGGATGCGGATGCGGATGTCTATTTCAAGAAACTGCAGATGCGGATGCAGATGCAGATGTGAAAGTATGACATCCTCGCGGATGTGGATGTGGATGGGGATGTCGAAATGGATGCGGATGTTCCGCGGATGCAGATGCGGATATCCGATACATCCCTAACGTTGAGACTGATTAGCAAACATTCGACTTATGATGTTGGGAAGTGAGATGTATGCTCTTGAATGTTTATTCACTTGGCCCTAATGTATGTAGAGTATAGTGTGTTTTGTGTGTGTGTGTGTGTGTGTGTGTGTGTTTTGCTTATCGTGTAGAACAAACATCGATGAATAGGAATATGTGGGTTTTGTGGCAAAATAAATATGTTTGGGTGACAAAAATAGGCCGAGAATACACCTTTTTGGAGCAAGCGGCAGTTGGGGGGGAGGGGAGAAAAGCCAGTGCATCAAGCCCCACAAAACTTATTAACTTAAAAAAAGAGTAAAGAATATTAATACAACATATTTCAGTCTCGTAGAAATTGTATAGTGCACCTATGCCCCAAGAATTTCTGCTCTACTCTCTTGCATTTCCATGTACTAGCACTTTGAAATTATTCCTTTGCAAGAATGGCAACCCCACACTACCACAGTGAGAAGGAGGTGAGATGGTAGGGAGAGACGGATAGAGGAGTAGACAGGGGAAAGATAGTGACCTGGTTTTCATGGAGACTGTGTGTGTAGACTCCCTAGCCCTCATCGATACAAGTCAGCTGGATTGCTTTGGTTATGCATTTATTTCTCTCTGTGTTACAAAAATAGTTATTGCTTGGTAAAAAGGGCATATTATTTTCTTTAACTCTAATTCAAATGGTGAGGGTGCTTTATGCCACCTGATAGATAGTGTTGCCAATGTGCATAATATCAGAGCTGTACATCCCTCACCATTTTTGTGGGACGAATTTTAAAACTGGGCATCTAAGAGGCATACAGCATTCCCTCCCCAAACCTCTCCAGATGCATACAGCAGTTTACAGGTTAAAAAAGACATCAGACGTACAGAGATAAGATTTCATGTGCTGTACCTGTCATTTTTTACACTGTCCATCCAGACATCTTCAAACATTTTATCAACTGCATTCTTATGCTTCACTTCCATCCATTCATCTTATCTATCTGTCAGTCAGTCCATCCATCTATTCATGTATCTATCTCAACAGGTTCGTGCTTGGCGTACTGGTGCGGTGTGGGCGTGGGATCTTGAGATTCACGAGGCAGGACTGAGTGATGCGGGCGTGTACGAGTGTCAGGTCAACACTCGACCAAAGATATCACATCCAGTCACTTTACACGTACACCGTAAGTACTGCATCTGCCATACTGATATTCGTCTATGCATATATATTGTAAGCCTTGCACGTACAATTTTAACTGTCCTTCCTAGGGGTGGTCTAGAAATGCCCTTGTCTTTGACTTATTGATTGACTTACTTGTTCCTTTACGAAGGGATATGTTTAAAGTTAGCTCTCAGCACCCCAGAGAATTGAAATGTATTGATAAAGATTCTTAAGGTAACAATACTATGATTTTTTTACTAATCACTGAGGTCAAATTCGTAAGATGCCTGTCGAAGCACCTTTATGGGTTGAGTTTATATTCCACTGTTTAGGTATATTTTATACAAAACCTCAAATGAAGTTGAATTCGTAGTCTTTTGTTGAATATTTTTGTAAATTCCATAAGGTGCATTTATAATATTACTTATCATGAGGAGAGGATAATGAATGAGAAATTCTCTAGGAGAGTGTAGAGTGACGTGGAGGTGAAGAGGGGGAGACCAAGAATGAGGCGGAGGGGAAGAGTGGACAGATATATGAGAGAGGGGAGGTTATGAATTGGAGGGAGGACAGTCAGACAGTGGAGAACAGGACAACATGGAGATAATTTCTTTGTTGCCATCCCTTATGGGATTAAATCGTCTGGCCAAGAATAGATAGATACTCCACCAAATTTTTAAGCACATTTTTTATTATATAATAAAATTTTATGAATATGTCAGATTCATAACGTGCCTTCTTCAAGTTTAGTTATTTCTTACCAATTTGGGGCCAAGAGTTCCTTGGGTCCGGCAGCAAACTTCCTGGTTGTTATACTTCTTCTAGACATTTAGATTATATTATATATTTTCTATATCCTGTATTGGGAAGAATGATAGTGATGGTGATGATACTTTACTACTCCAAATAAAGCAAAGTAACGTGACCTTATCTTGTTCTTGTTTTTAGAGAAAAATTTTATATAAACTTTCACTGCATTTAAACTCTTAATTCTATGGCAACGATTTTAAGGGGGGGGGGGGGTATATTCCAGTGAACCCTCTCCCCCTCCCCACCGCAATTCAAGCTTATCCAAACCATTTTTGTCTAAACAGCCATTTCATTACCCCTTTTGACACACGTTTTTCAAGATATTTTAAAAGAAGCATTAACTGCACTTAAACCATTGATTCTGTGAGAACTATTTTTACAAGATATAATTTCCCACCAAAGTCATACAACCAACAGTAGAGCTCATCTCACCCATTCTCATGATTACTACGACATATACGTTAACACTTGTTTATGACGAGACTCATATCACATAATGGACTTAAACGTCTGTTTATCCAATATTTAAGCATATATATATATATATATATATATATATATATATATATATATATATATATATATATATGTGTGTGTGTGTGTGTGTGTGTGTACACCCTCCCCAAAAAGTATCTGCCCCTTAGGGTATGATGGTTGTGGAAATGAGCGAGTTCTGCAGACGCATAAGAATCCATAAATCTGGTGCCTCAAAATATATGGCACCCAGAAGGGGATTTTTTTTTTTTTTTTTTTTTTGCTATTTCGAGTTCTAATAATTACCGAAGAAAATATTTTCACTTGTAATCACATGATGCCCCATATATCACAATGCTTCGTCAATGTTTCTGAATGATTCGTGCCGCTAGAGCCGATACTTTTTTGCGTGGGTGTACACACACACACACACACACACACACATATATATATATATATATATATATATATATATATATATATATATATATATATATATAGATAGATAGATATAGATAGATAGATAGATATACTGTATACTGGGGGAGACGGTGGCTCAATCGGTAGAGAGGTGGCCTGCAGTCCCACCGGACCCAGGTTCGAATCCCGGCTGGGGCAGGGAACAGTTTAAGGATTTGAATTTCATTAAAATCAGGCTTTACTGATCTACCAGAAGACCCGCCGACATGTCGTAAAAATACCCCCGCTAATACCAATACACCAGTCCTGTATGAGACAGCCCTAGCATGTATTCAATGTGGACGGTGGGTGTTAGCGCCGAAGTGGTGACATGTAGAGGTGTATGGTATGTAGGAGGACTGCTGGGCCTTGATAGCAGGCTGTGAAGCCTATGCCCAGAGTCGGACACATAAAAAAAAAAATATATAGATAGATAGATGAATCAGATAGATCTAGATATGTTTTTTAGGCTCTTGACCGGGAATCGAACCCAAGACCTCTAGATAGAAAAAAGGCGCTGATACCACTATACCATGACGTGATAAAGGCTGTGATACCTTAATTTTTTGATGAACCAGGTAAATCCATTATGGACGGATATATTTTAGTCACAACATATTAATATTATTTCAAAGCCGCACGCAACTTGGCAAGTGGCAGAGCAGTTTTAATCTATCCCAGACACAACATAAGTGTTTTTATATGTTGGAGAGACATTCATTGTTTTGAAAAAGTGTTCCCCTGAACTTGCCTCTGTCCTAGCTAAATTATTCAGACTATACATACGTACTTCTTTATTCCCAAATTCATGGAAAGAAGCCAATATCCACCCAGTTCCGAAGAAAGGAAGGTCGTCTGACCCCTCCAATTACAGACCAATAGCTGTCACATCTTCTCTTGGTAAGGTATTTGAAACTTTAATTAATATGCACATTGTTAAACATCTTGAATCCAACAACTTAATTTGTGATAAACAATATGGTTTTTGCCACGAAAGATCCACCATTGGCATAGTCAGTCTCTTAACTCATGACATCCATCAATCAATTGATCTTTTTGAAGAAACTCATGCAGTAGCTCTTGATATCTCTAAAACTTTCGACAGAGTATGGCACCGTTCCCTACTGTCCAAACTCCCTAGCTATGGACTAACGTTTTTTGTTCCTTTGATTTCTTCATGTCTTAGTGACAAGAAATTAAGAGTCAAAGTAGATGATATATATTCCAATTTCCACTCAATTAACGCCGGCGTGCCGGAGGGATCAGTTCTGGCGCCAACCCTGTTTCTGGTTCATATTAATGATCTCTTATCTGTCACCCACAATCCCATTCACTCATATGCAGATGACTCAACACTACATAGTTCATTCACACTCAGACATCCATTTACAAAGTCTAATATCTCTACCTCTCAACTCAGTACAGCCATCTCCATACATCAAGATCTATCTACAATCAGTGAATGGGGACAAAACAACCTTGTCTCTTTTAATGCTAGTAAAACTAAATATATACAGTTTACTAATAGACAGATATTGCCAGATTCGTACATTACCTTCAGTGCTACTATTATTCCCATCTCCAAAAGTATTGAAATTCTTGGCGTCTCACTTAACAGTGCCCTCAGCTGGACCTCTCATGTCAGATCACTCGCTAAATCTGCCTAAAAAAAACTTGGATTATTGTACAGAGTCCGTAACTTCTTCGCCGATGAGCAGTTAGCTATAATTTATAAGAGTCATGTGCGCTCTCAGCTTGAATATTGCTCACCCTTGTGGAATGGTTGTGGAGAGGTTGCATTAAGACAACTAGACAAAATTCAGAACAAAGCTGTTAGAATCGTTAACAACCCTGCCATTACATATAAACTACCTCCCCTGCAAGTAAGAAGGAATGTTGCCTCCCTTGCATTATTTTACAGATATTTTTTTGGCAAATGCTCAGATGATGTTGCGTCCATGATGCCACCTCTCCATGCCTTCCCTCGTGCTACACAGGCATCTGGTAGCGCTTATGACTGGAATGTCACTCAGCCATATTGCAGAACTTCTGCCTATCAGAATTCGTTCATTCCCCGAACTGCATCTCTCTGGAACTCGCTTCCCCAGAGTTGTTTCCCTCCAAATTTCAACTCACAACTGTTCAAGTCTAACTGTTACAGATATTTTATGAACAGAGGACACCAGTAATCTGGTGTATGGATTTTTTTTTTTTACTCATTTGTTTTTCCTTCCTCCGTTCTGTTATTTATATAAAAAGAAAATGTGTACAACTGTTTTTTATGCTCTTGACCAGTAATCAAACCCCAGACCTCTAGATCAAAGTCAGGCACTGATGCCACTACACCACGACATGGTAAAAGCTGTGACACCTTTTTTTTTTTTTTTAGTTTGTTTGACAAACCAGGTAAATCGATTATGGGAGGATATATTTCAAATACAAAACATCAGGATTATTTCACAACCCCACGCAACTTGGAAAGTGACAGAGCAGTTTTAATCTATCCCAGACACAACACGAGAGACACACCTTACATGAGTGTGTGCAAAAGTTTTTTAAGCTCTTGACTGGGAATCGAACCCCAGACCTCTAGACAGAAGTCAGTGACTAATGCCACTACACCATGACGTGATAAAAGCTAAGACACCTGAATTTTTTGATGAACCGGGTAAATCCATTATGGGAGGATATACGAAGTGCTACCCAAAAGTTCCAGTAATTTGAATATTGTAGGAAAATAAGTTACCTTACTTCCTAGTTCTCACTGTTGCAGATGAGTTAGTCCCCGTGGGCCTGTATACAGTGGTCCCAGCATTTTTTCCACTAGTCCATGCATCTCTGGAAGCCTTCAGGCGTGATGGTATTGAGCTCTTCCTGCGAATCTGACTGGATCTCCTCAGTCGAGTCAAATCGATGCCCTTGCAGCCGTAATTTCAGCTTGGGAATCAGGACAAAGTAGCAGGGGGCAAGGTCAGGCAAACTGTGTGGGTGGTGAATGACTACAGTGTTAGTGGAAGCCAGGAACTGCCGGACAACAATTGATGTGTGGGTGGGAGAATCGTCATGATGCAGGACCCAGTCCTTGTTCTTCCACTGTTCTGGACATTTGTGGCAGATGTTCTCCCTTAGACACTGCAAAGCTTCACAGTAAAGCTTTCTGCTGACAGATTGACTGTGTGGGATGAATTCCTTGTGAACAATCCCTTGGATATCAAAGAAAATGATCAACATCGACTTGACATTGCTGCAAACTTGACTCACTTTTTTCAGCCTGAATGAATTGGGAGACTTCCATTTCGATGACTGCTGCTTCTTCCCCGGGTCATAACCATAAACCCAGGATTCATTATCAGTTATGACCTTGGAGATGAAGGTGGCATCATCTCTGACGTGATTCTTGAGCTCCTTGCAAACTGCAATGCGATGTACCTTCTGTTCGTCATTCAGCAGTCTTGGCACAAATTTTGCAGTGATGCATGTCGTGCCCATCACGTCTGACAAAATGCGTTGCACACTCCCGTATGACAGTCCAACAATACCACAGACATCATGGATAGTGGTCTACGATCTGCAAGGATAGCCTGAAGAACATTTCTGAAGTTTTCTGGTGTTGTTACCATCGACGGTCATCCAGAATGGTCATCGTCTTTGACGGACGTTTGTCCTTCCTTGAACCGCTAGTACCAGAAAAATGTTCTGCTTTGGGACATGGCATTGTCACCAAAGGCTTGCTGAAGTGACCGGTGAGTTTTTTGCAGCCATCTTGTTGATATTGAAGCAATACTTGATGCAGGTTCTTTGTTCTGTGAG
>NC_137052.1:12292345-12384845 GCF_032717465.1 Coenobita brevimanus | reverse complement strand
TAAGTGTATGTGACAATCAGTGAAAATGCCACGAGAGCAGGCTGGACTCGCACACACAGGAAAAAATTCCCACGTATTTAACTTGCCCCAGATATTGGCTATAATGGTATAACTTGTATACCATCATCTTCCCTGATGTTTATACTGTAGTATCTATCTATCTATCTATTGCCAAACGCCTTAATCCCATACGGGGTGTCCACAAACAAATCACCTCCACGTTGCCCTGTCCCCCACCATTTCACTGTCCTGCTCCCAGCTCACACCTCCCTCTCATAGACCTCTCCACTCCATCCCTTCATCTCATCCTTGGCCTCCCCCTCCCTTTCCTCCCCCCCATGCACTGGTGTACCGACTGTGAGGGGCCATGCGGCCATGGCCCCCCCCCTTTGCATAGAGAGAGAGAGAGAGAGAGAGGGAGAGAGAGAGAGAAAGAGAGAGATAAGATAGATATAGGTATATATATCAATGATCATAAAACTGGCCAAAATACAAAATTATCTCGGGGGGGGGGCGCTTACAGCGCCCCCCCGAACCCCCAAGCTGTTCGGGCTCTCTGCACTCGCCAAAGTCACGGGCTGCACTGTAAAAAAGATAAAAAAGAAGGCCCTCACCTTTTCAACTTTCTGGGTATGCAACTGCCTCCACCTCACTAGCATACACTCTCCTCATCAGTCTCTCACTCTCCATCATCTCCAACGCATCCTATCACATCCAAACCACAACGCTCCTTCACAAACTCATTTGTCAGTCTGTTTCTCCATGTGACTCTACATGCTCCTCTCAGATAGCTCATTTCCACTGCTCTCACTCTTCATTTGTGTGCCTCCAACAACGTCCAAGCTTCACTTCCATATGTTAGAGTTGCAATTGCAATACTGTCATGCAGTAACTTTTACACTTCCATGCTCACTTCCCTGTTTCTTATCACTGCTTTCAAGGAACCAGCAACCCCTCTTCCTTGTTGTACCTGTCACGAGTCGGCTCGTGACATTAAATTTAGTGGGAAACCGCGAACTCTAGTGGAATCCCAGTGTTTATTGTTAAGTTTAATTGCTACGTATTTACTCGGTCGGGAGTGTTTTAAGAAAATTTTTTTACTGTCATAAATGATTGTCTTTGTGCGAGACATTAGCACTTCCTCTGAGCGATTTATTATGGGCGTGTTTCGCTCATTCTAGCCGTTAGTAATGCGGTTGGACTCTCGCCTCTTTCCCACGATTTAGAGTTAGTCAAGATTTGAGCGCCGCGGAAGCAGGTAGTGTGTGGCAGTGTCCTTCCTACGATGCAGTTCCCACCGCCGCCGTATTCCCACCTACAGTAGTGTGATTGGCGAGAGACTTAGCGAGTGCAATGTCCTTCCAGTAACGACGCCCAGGCATCCGCTTAGTCCACTCTTTGACCAGTATTTCTTTTCGTTTTTTCCTAGGCTTAAGAGTTTAGCTTTTGAGTGAGCGAGTGAGTGCGATCTCCTTATTTTCAGTTCATTTTGAAATGTAACGTTGATTTATTTCCTTGTAATCAATAAATTTAACAGTTCTTTTTCTCGAGCTTAATGTAATGTAAACTCGTGTTTTATTTTCCATATTAAGCTTATTTCACTTATAGCTCCTAGCTTGCATTAACGCTTTGCTATTCATAACTGGTACTTAGGCCAGTCTTTTGTATTAAGCTTAGAATCTGTTGTGCCATCTAGGAATTAATGCATCAGCAAGAACCTGATATCATTAATAGTATTAGTTATTGATTGTCAAGGGTGAAGTCACTTTCTCCAGAGGCTAACAGTACTAACAACAGCAATTGTGAGGAATTAGTCTCTGCTGTGTACTGTTGAGAAAGTTTATAAATTCTCGTTCTTAGAGAATCGGCGAAGCAAGCCAGAATAAAGTAATCATTGCTTGATTTTTAGCAAGACAATTCATTGTCCCTCCTCACAGTCTATCTATCTATCTATTGCCAGACGCCTCAATCCCGTTTGGGGTGGCCACAAACAAATCGCCTCCAAGTTGCCCTGTCCCCCGCCATTTCACTGCCCTGCTCCCAACTCACACCCCCCTCTCTCATATACCTCTCCACCCCATCCCTCCATCTCATCCTCGGCCTCCCCCTCCCTCTTCCCCCCTCCACCTCACTCACATACACTCTCTTCGTCAGTCTTTCACCCTCCATCCTCTCCACATGGCCAAACCACCTCAGTGTGTTCCTCATAACGCTTCCTATCACATCCACATCCACACCACAACGCTCCTTTAGTATTATTGAATAATTATCTTTTAATATTGAATATACTTAAAACCCCGTGACAGTACCCTCTCAAGCACTTCACCCTCTAAACTTCCATCCTTACTCATCACACTACCAAAGTACTTACATGCACTCACATTTTTCATTTCCTTCTCATCCATCCTCACTGTACCTTCACTGACTTCTCTTCCCTCGAAGACCATAACTTTACTTCTCCCTACATTCACCATCAGATTCTGTTTCATACACACTCTCCCAAACTCATCCACCAAGCCTTGCAGCTCCCCTTCGTCTTCACTTAACAACACAGTATCATCTGCAAACAACAGTACAGAGAGCTTACAAACACTGCCATATCTCACTAGGGCCACTCCAGCATCCATTTCCCTACCTTATATCTCTTTTATAACCCCATCCATATACAGATTGAACAACCATGGACATGTGACATATCCCTGTTTCAACCCAACCTGCAAATAGAAAAACTGACTCAGTTTTCTATCCACAGGCACTGCAGCCTTAGCACCCTCATACATACTCTTCGCAGCATACAACAACTTCCCATGTACCCCATATATTCTTAATACTTTCCAATATCCTTGTCTATCCACCCTGTCATATGCTTTCTCCAAATCCATGAAGGCCGCATACAAGTTCTTTCCCTTCTCTAGAAACATTTCCCTTCCTAAAACCTCCCTGTTCTTTTTCAGCTAATTCCTCTGTTATTTCTCTAACTCTGTGAATGAGTATCCTTCCATATACTTTTCCTATTACGCAAAGAAGACTAACGCCCCTGTGATTGCCACACACTTCTTTTTCCCATTATCCTTTGTACAAGGGAATAATTATACCCGATTTCCAATCCTCTGGGACACTACCTTCCTCCCAGGCCAATCTGCACATCTTCCACATCCATTGTACTACTCTCTCTCCCCCAAGCTTCATCATTTCACCACACATTTTGACTTTCTTCATTGTTTCCACAACTTCCATCCTACTGATTTCTTCCTGTACTCTCACCTCCTTCGTTCTCCCAGCCATTTCCCAGCCACTTATACTCACATTACTTTCATTCTGTATGTTCAACAAGTCCTTAAAGTCTTTTCTCCATCTGCTCACTTTTTCTCCCTTCTCTGCTAATATCCTACCATCTTTATCTTTCACTCCCCGAATAACTTCACTGCCACCCTGTTTAACACTCATTACCTCTTTCCAGAACATTTTCTTACAGTTCCTCCACTTTGCACTCAAATTCCTTCCAAATTCCTCATCCACTCTCTTCATACTCTCTCTTTCTAATCTTTTCACCTCCCTCTTCCTTTCTACATATAACTCTCTCTTCTGTCTCTCAACTTCCTCCACGTCCCCATTTCTCATGCATTCATTGTATGCTTCCTTCTTTTGTGCAACAGCCTGTCTCACCTCTTCATTCCACCATGCTGTTCCTTGCACCCCCTTTCATCTTCTCTTCACCCCACACGCCATCTCACATGCTGCACATACTTCTGTGAATATCTTGCACACATTTTCCACATCTCCCATCTGCTTCAATCCATATTTACCCAGTTTACTCCTCCACTTCTCTCTTATATTCTGCCTTTTTCTCATCCTTTTGTTACCTTTCCACTCTCCTTGCATCTACTCCTTCCTCCCGTCTTTCCCTTCTTTTATTTCTCCATTTTACTTGGATCTTGATTCTGACAACCACCAAGTGGTGGTCAGAAAGTCCACTCCCCCAACCTCTATATGCTCTTGCAACCATTATGATGAGGTGAAAGAGAGAGAGATTGTCCAGGTGCTTGAAAGTGCAAAAGTTGATGTATGCGGAATAACTGAAACGAAATGGAGAGGTGAGAGTGTGAGAGAATGGGAGTATGGATGGGGTATATGTGCAGGACTAGATGAGAATGAGAGGGTAAAAGAAGGAAGAAGAGCATAAGAGAGTAAGGATCAGTTGGGTCAAGGATTGTGTGGGTAAGACTGAAAGTTGGAATACAGATGTGGGCGATCGTGTGTGTATGCACCAACGCAAGATCGTGCAAGCAGAGTGAGAGAAGAGTTCTGGACAAATGTTGAAGTGTGCATGGAAAAGTTTGGAAGGAATGAGAGAGTGTTTTTGAGCGGTGATATGAGTGGTAAAGTAGGGAATGTGAGGGTGGATGGAATAGTTGGTAAGTGGGGTGTGCCTGCTGTGATAGATGAGAATGGCAGTGCGTTAGTGGACATTTGTGCTGGGAGGGGGTTGGCGATAGCCAATACCCTCTTCAGGTACAAAATGATCCACAGGTATACATGGCGAGTGATGAGAAGGGTGGGTGGTGAACTGGATGAAAGGAAGATAATGATTGATTATGTGTGTGTGGAAGAAAATTACGAAAATGTGTAATGGATGTCAGAGCTTATAGAGTTGGGGGAGTGGACTTTCTAACCACTACTTGGTGGTGGCCAGAATCATGGTCCATTTAGGATGGAGAAATAGAAGAAGGAAAGGACGGGAAGAAGTAGTATTTGTAAGGAGAGTGGAAAGGTTACAAGAGGATGAGAAAAAGGCAGAGTAAAAGAGAGAAGTAGAGGAACGATTGGGCAAATATGAATTGGAGCAGATGGGGGACGTAGAAGGTGTGTGCAGGATATTTACAGAAGAAATATGTGCAGTCTGTGATGTGGTGTGTGGGATGAAGAGAAGACAGAGGGGTGTGAAAGGAACAGCATGGTGGAATGAAGAGGTGAGACAGGCTGTGGCACAAAAGAAGAAAGCATACAATGAATGGATGAGAAATAGGGGCGTGGAATAAGTTGAGAGGCGGAAGAGAGAGCTATATGTAGAAAGAAAGAGAGAGGTGAAAAGATTAGTAAGAGAGAGTAACAAGAGAGTGGATGAGGAATATGGAAGGAACTTGAGTGTTAAGTGGAGGGACTGTAAGAAAATGTTCTGGAAAGAGGTGAAAAGAGTAAGACAGGGTGGAAGTGAAGTTAGCAGAGGAGTGAAAGATAAAAATGGTAGATTACTAGTGGAGAAGGGAGAAAAAGTCAGCAGATGGAGAGAACACTTTAAGGAATTGTTGAACATAGAGGATGGAAGTAATGCGAGTATAAATGGCTGGGGAATGGCTGGGAGAAGGAGGGAGGTGAGAAGACAGGAAGAAATCAGTAGGATAGAAGTTGTGGAAGCAATGAAGAAAGTGAAATTAGGGAAAGCCCCAGGAATTGATGGAGTGTGTGGTGAAATGCTGAAGTATGGGGGAGAGATAGTAATGGAATGGATGTGGAAAATATGCAGATTGGCCTGGGAGGAAGGTAGAGTCCCGGAGGATTGGAAGTCAGGTATAATTATTCCCTTGTACAAAGGAAAAGGGGAAAAAGAAGTGTGTGGTAATCATAGAGGCATCTGTCTTCTTAGTATAATAGGAAAAGTGTATGGTAGGATACTTATTGACAGAGTTAGAGAAAGAACAGAGGTATTAATTGGAGAAGAACAGGAAGGCTTCAGGAAGGGAAGAGGTTGTGTAGATCAGATATTCATTCTTAGATCTTTAGTGGAAAAGTTTCTTGAGAAGGGAAAGAAGTTCTATGCGGCTTTCATGGATTTGGAGAAAGCATATGACAGGGTGGATAAACAAGGATTGTGGAAAGTATTAAGAATGTACGGAGTAGATGGGAATTGAATCTGTGAAGAGTGTGTATGATGGTGCTAAGGCTGCAGTGCGTGTGGATGGTGAACTGAGTGAATTTTTCTCTTTGAAGGTTGGGTTCAAACAGGGATGTGTCATGTCTCCATGGTTATTGAATCTGTACATGGATGGGGTAATAAAAGAGGTACAAGGTAGGGTAGTGGATGTTGGAGTGGCCCTGGTGAGAGAGGGTAGTGTTTGGAAACTCCCTGTACTGTTGTTTAGATGATACTGTGTTGTTGAGTGAAAACGAAGGAGAGCTGCAAGGCTTGGTGGATGAGTTTGGGAAAGTGTGTAAGAAACGGAATCTAAAGGTGAATGTAGGGAAGAGTAAAGTGATGGTCTTTGAGAGAGGTGAAGGCAGTGAATGTACAGCAAGGTTGGATGGTGAGGAATTGGAAAATGTGAGTACGTGTAAGTACTTGGATAGTGTGATGAGTAAGGATTGAGGTTTGGAGGGTGAAGTGCTTGAAAGGGTACAGCAGGGAAGAAAGGTTGCTGGTTCCTTGAAAGCAGTGATAAGAAACAGGGAAGTGAGCATGGAAGTGATAAAGTTACTACATGACAGTATTGTAATACCAACTCTAACGTATGGAAGTGAAGCTTGGATGTTGCTGGAAGGACAGAAGTCAAGAGTGAGAGCAGTGGAAATGAATTACTTAAGAGGAGCCTGTGGAGTCACATGGTGAGACAGGCTGACAAATGAGGATATAAATGAGCATTGTGGTGTGGATGTGGATGTGATAGGAAGCATTAGGAGGAATTAACTGAGGTGGTTTGGGCATGTGGAGAGGATGGAGGATGAAAGACTGACGAAGAGAATGTATGTGAGTGAGGTGGAGGGAGGAAGAGGGAGGGGGAGGCCAAGGATGAGATGGAGGGATGGGGTGGAGAGGTATATGAGAGAGGGGTGTGTGGGTTGGGATCGGGGCAGTGAAATGGCGGGGGACAGGGTGATGTGGAGGCGATTTGTTTGTGGCCACCTCGGACGGGACTGAGGCATCTGGCAATAGATAGATAGATAGATAGAACAATTACACACCTATTCATCCTTTCATTCACAGACACATAATCAATCATTGCCTTCCTTTCATGCAATTTACCACCCATCCCTCTCATCACTTGTCATATATACCTACGGATAAGCTAATAAAAACACACAAAATTGATAAGTAAAAGTAATTTGATAGAACAGAAATGGGGTGAGAGTACTGTTGTTCAACAATAAAAATTCTCCCCTACACTGCAGCATAAAACTTTGCCCACATGATGCAAAAGCTAAGGATATTTCTAGATGGGGAATTTCACAAGCTTTCACATGGTATTAGTGGGATTCTGGTATGACCAATTGTTTTCGGATAAATCACCAAAATAGCCCATGCGCCCCCTCCTCCCTGAACTAAAAACCAAGAGAATCCAACTATTCGAGAGTGTTTGCCTGGAAGTAGACCCCCTCTCCTACGACGCACTAAATATTGACACATTTCATGCTAAAACATAAGTTTTGGTGATTATTTTTGTCCAGAATTGCCTAACCGTCATCCCTTCAGACTGCTACTGCAAGTGCGTTATAGAGCGTCATCGGTTCCTCTTCAGACTAAAACAGTTTTGACTCGTATTGAGTCATGGTGCATGAAGGGGTTAATATATATATATATATATATATATATGTGTGTGTGTGTGTGTGTGTGTGTGTGTATGTGTATGTGTGTGTGTTATTGTACACACTGTACAGTATATGTATATATATGTGTGTATCTGTGGTAAGCAAAGTATGTATGTAACTCTTATATGAATATTCAGGTTATTTTTACTCTTCATTTTTGTATATAATTTGCATTGCTTCACTTTTAGGTCACTGAAGATGGCATGAAAAAGATATTGAAACATTTGACAATAATGATTATTTTTGTAATGGCCCTCGTCATACTCTTCCTAATGAAATTAAAACTGCTCTGTCACTTGCCGAGTTGCATGGGGCTGTGAAATAATCCTAATGTGTTGTGATTGAAATATATTCTCCCATAATGGATTTACCTGGTTTATCAAAAAGTTCAGGTGTCACAGCTTTTATCATGCCGTTGTGTAGTGGCATCAGTGCCTGACTTCTCTCTAGAGGTCTGGGGTTCAATTCCCAGTCGAGAACATAAAAACATTTGTATACATGCTTGTAATGTGCGTTTCTCCAACATATAAAGACGCTCGTGTAGTGTCTGGGATAGATTAAAACTGCTCTGTCACTTGCCTAGTTACATGGGGCTGTGAAATAACGCTAATTTGTTGTGATTGAAATATATCCTCCAATATTGGATTTACCTGGTTCATCAGAAAATTCAGGTGTCGCAGCTTTTATCACACCATGGTGTAGTGGCATCAGTGCCTGACTTCTGTCTAGAGGTCTGGGGTTCGATTCCCAATCAAGAGTGTGAAAAACATCTGTACACATGAGTGTAATGTGTGTCTTTCCAAGATACAGATATATAGATATTAGTGTGGTCCTGATTTTCGAAGGTGTAGATTTCTTATAGGTCATCCCACACTTTTGTTCCTCTTGGTACAAAAAACACTCCATGCAAAATTTTGGTCTTCTATTATAGTATTTTCTGATGCCCCAAAGACCCAGAAGTTCACACCCTGCCACCTGGGCTGAATACCCTGCTAGTGCACCTAGGTCCCCCTTACAGTGTAAGTATTTGCCCCTCTTTGGGGGGATGTCATGGGAACCGATCCCGCACTCATTGTTGCCTAGTTTGAGAGGTCACGGTTGCTCTTTGAGTGTCTGGGAATCACTGACAATGTGCCTTTATGACCTGGAACAGAAATTGCCGCTGCTCCTCATCTTTGGTATGACAAGGTGTGCAAATCTTCACTTAGCAAATTGTTTGTGGCTTTCAGTGCCTTGAAGCATTGCTTGGGTTTCTTGTAGTCATCTTGTTCAACCCAGGTGGATGAGTCGACATCCAGGAACCCATTGGAGGAGCCAAGGAAAAATGGAAGGCAGCAAGTGGTGCTCATTACGAAATCAAGGAGGTTCTTCACTCGAATGACAGCCACAAACAGCTCCAGAGTCCTTCTCTTCTCATGCTCATTGCCCTCCTTGTTCTACAAAACTGTGGCCATGGCCGTCTTTGTTTCAAAGTTGAGGGACCTGTCAATGAAGGCCAGGCCAACCAGCTCCTCAGAGGTACCAAAGATGAGGACTGAAGGCCTTCATAGTAGTGGATGAGAAGTCCAAGTCACCATAGTCCAAGATGTTTTGAAGAAACTTGAGGTCATTCTGAGGAGCAGATGTGGCAACTGGTGCTGTAAACCAGCATGGGACGTATATCATGATGGCAATTATGACAAAGCATGTGAGTGTGGCATGCTCTCACACAGTGAGCTTGAACTGCCTGCGAAAAAGGTAAATCTTGACTGAGTAGATGATTTTTGGCCATCCATCTGGCAAGGTGGTAGGTGCCAGGCCGCGAAAATCTGGAAGGCACGAGGAGGAACTCCGCTGAGGGTGATCACCATGAGCTTGAACAACTCCCAGCAATCTCCCCATGGCTGTTGGGTGGTGAGTTGAAGATGACAGAAGGTGATGACCTCATTGCATTGGGTAGGAAGGTTGGCAAGCAACTTCAAGTGATAAGCTACAATGAAGGTCCATTCCTGCTTGAAACATGTGAAGAGAGGAATGTCCTGCCCAAATGTTATAATGCCAAGTGTAGAATGTGATGACTTTCTGGATGCAGATCTCTCTGATCTGCTTCCTGCGGGGGAATGCAGGGGACTGCAGGACCCAGAGCAAATTCCGATGTTGCCAGCAGTTGTGTTGAAGGTCGTGTTTGTCATCGAATCCACCAGGTCCCATTCTTGCTGAGTAGCAGTTCCTGTTCCTGATTGCAGTTTGCGGACATTCAACAGTTTCGCAAATCCCTCTCCAAACACCAGGATGAATAAATATTCGAACATTTCTTGGCCAAGTTCATCAGCAACCAACCAATTTTTCCAGTGAATAATAAGGGGAAACCAGGCTTGATGGATGAACATTAAACTACTGGCTGTTTGCCACAGCCTTGATTTGCCCCCCATGGATGCTGTGCCGGTTCAAAGCCATAATTGAAGGATCCTTGCCATACACAGATGCTGCAGCAGCTGAGATGTGGACAGCACTGTGGTTGCTGGACTTCGTGTGGTCCAGAGCGTTAGGCAACTCCAGAATGATGACAGGTGCACGAGATCAGGATCGTTGTCGTTTGGGTGAGAATGTGGTGGCTGACGTGGATGGTCCGGGTGCAGGGTCTTTGTTTTCTTTGCCTTCTTCGGAGTCCTCCAACTCAACAGAAGCTTCCAATGTTGCCAGCTGCTGCTGCTCTTGTAGTTCCCAACCTTGGGAAGCCTCCTCTCACTCATGCTTCTTCACTTCAACATCGGACAGCTTCCAGTCAATAGCAAGCATGATACCTTGCTAGCCTTCCTCCCATTAAGCCTCTGGAAACGTCTTGTCCTCTTCATTCCTCAGCAGCTTCAATGCATCCATGTGCACCAAGTCAAAGAGGTTCTTCAGCTTCAGCCTGAAGTCAGCTCACTTCCCTTCTTCCACCTCAGTCTTCCTGTCCTTCCTATTGCTCAGGGAATGCCATTCCTCATAGAGATTTTCCTTTTTGGGATCCTGTGCTTGCTCTGTGTCACTGGAAGTCTTGGGCAATACTAGAATTCAATGACCTCAGAGTCCATGATCATTGCAGCACCTGGTAGGGTCCTCTTTTCCTTCCGCAGAAAATGGAACAGTCTCTGGAGGTGTCCTCGCTGTTAGATGGCAACTTACCACCTGTGAGCTGGGTGAGGGGCTGTCCATCCAACCAGATCTCGGTTTTCTACTTGGTTTCTTTCTCTTCCTTACATTTGTTGTGGTCATCATCCTCTCAGAAGAAGGCTGTTTGCCAGCTATAGGCATTGCAATCAAACCTAGAGATTGACTCAGCACCTGGAAAGATTTCTGAGATGAAAGACTATGTTATTTACCTTGGTAATGCCCAAAAAAACTGTGTACCAAGCTAGTAAAAAGGGGAATGACACATTCCAGACCGCCCAGTTCCCTCCCACCTCACCCTACCCCCACCCATCCAGGCACCACTGCGTGTTCTCTCCTCCCTCCCCATCGCTTTCCCGCCTTTCCCGCCATGACCACGCTCTCTTGTGGATCAATGACAGGTTCCCAGAAATATGGTCCCATTCTCCTATACTGTATAGGGAGTAGCTTCAGGGCCGTTTGGGGACCAGAATTTCTTGAGCAATGTACAAAAAAATTATACATGCAGTGTTTTTATATCAGTGGCACAGTACTAGGAGGTGGCCCATGAAGATTTCTCATATTCAGTTTTCATTATATACCTGAGGACCACCCTAATATATATATATATATATATATATATATGGAGCCTCTGTGGTACAGTAGTAGAGTGTGCGTTTTGTACATGGGTGAACCAGGGTTCGCGCCCAGCCAGGGTAATAAACTTTGGGAGTGTTCACTCGGCCACGAACTGCATTGGCGGACGCAAGGGGTGCTGTGGTTGAACCAGTGTCGCTTACTATAAAGTATGCTTGCACCCAGTCGGCTTGCACGGGCCGATTACACTTGGTCCACAGACTACACACACATCCAAAGCCACTACAACACTACAAATACACTTACAAGCACTTCTCACCTTACATACAATCTCTACCAGACAGCCTAAGCCACTTGGTAATGATATATTGGCTGTATCGTCCCGACTTCGGTCGGGATAGGCCGGTCCTGCAGTGGATACTCAAACGGCTGATGATGATGATGATGATGATATATATATATATATATATATATATATATATATATATATATATATATCAGCCGTTTGGTGTTCATTGCAGGACCAGCCAATCCCGACCAAAGTGGGGACGATACAGCCTATGTGTCTCTGCAAAGTGGCTTAGGCTCTCTGCTGGATATTGTATGTAGGGTGATAAAAGATAACACCTGGTCGAGTGGTATCAGTGCCTGACTTCTATCTAAGAGGTCCAGGGTTCAATTCCCAGTCAGGAGAGAACATATATATTTATACACACGCATGTAATGTGTGTCTCTCCAACATCTAAAAACTCTCATGTTGTGTCTGGGAGAATTTAACCTGCCCCATCCCGACCACTTTTTCACCACTGGTACCCCCCAATCCCGACCATTTTTGGACCCAGATTTTTTTTGCTCAAACTTTCGCTTTTGGTCAGAAACAATGGTCAATCACCAAGAAAGTGTTCACCGGGGTCCATAAGTGGCCTAAACAGGTATACCTTCGTTACACCTAGTACCGTGTTCTGTGGAGATGGTCTGAGGCTCTCACGTTTTCTATGGTATTATACGTCTGGGAAACCAATAAAAGTAAGTAGATATGTATTTATTACAAACATAAAAACATGTGATACAAGAGTAAATTGGATTTGATGCAAAAATAGAGGTGAAATAAGCATTGTACCATCGGGCGAACTGAGCGAAATCGGCCAAACTGTTCACTGATGAATTGCTAACATTGCTGATTCATGATATATATCACTTTTTCTACTTACATAATCAATCAATCAATCAATCATTTCCTGTGGCACCCTCGGGGATGCATAGGGCCTCGATGAACTCACACCACCACATCCTATCTTGTGCTAACTCCTCAAGATCTCCCCAACACTCATCTCCAGCTTCCCGTCTCATTGTCCTCACCCACGTCTCTTTTGGCCTTCCTCTACCTCTCCTACCAAGTGCCACCCACCCTGGTGTACCTCGTACTATTCCCTGTCTCCTATACACATGTCCTAGCCACTTCCATCGTGAGAATCTAACATATTCATCGATCGGCTGCACTCCCGTTATTTCTCTAATTCTACTATTTGGTATCCTTTCCCACCACTTAACTCCTAATATTCTTCTAAGTGCTTTATTTTCAAACACCAAGAATTTATTTTCCATAGTCACTGTGCTGTACCAAGACTCGTGTCCATAAATTAAGATACTCCTAACCATTACCTTATAAATTTTGATTTTTGTATGCACAGAGAAATTGTTATTATTCCAAATATTTTTAAGCATTCCCATTGCCTGATTAGCCTTCTTTAACCTTTCCTGGAATTCAAAGTTCAAAGAACCATCCTTGGCTAAATAAGTACCTAAATATTTAAACCTATCAACTTGCTTTACAACCATACCTTCAATTACACATTCCTGCGCATTTTCCATATTCATATTGATTATTTCAGTTTTTCCACAATTAATAACCAAACCCACCTTGCGACCTTCACTCACCAAACAGTCCAACACTCTCTGCATCTCTTCTGGCCCATCACAAATCAAAACTATATCATCCGCATAATCTAAATCCAAAAGTTTCCTGTTCTCTCCCCAAAGTATACCTGCACCGGTTTCTGTTCCAACGCGTTTCATAATGTAATCAATGACCAATATAAATAGTAAAGGCGATAGAACACCACCTTGAATTACTCCGGACTTGACTTCAAACGAATCACTAAGACAACCATCAACCATCACTTTACAAAATGTGTCCTCATGCATGTTCATAATGACCCTCACAAACTCCTCTGGTATTCCATAATGTCTCATGATCTTCCCCATAGTCTCTCTCGAAACACTATCAAAAGCCTTTTCATAATCAACAAAACAAAGACTTAACGGTACTCTCATTTCATTAACTTGCTGCATCAAATGCCTAACTATAAAGATCTGATCATTGCAACCACGTCCCTTTCTAAAACCAGCCTGTTCATCCCTCAGAATACCCTCAACCACCGGCTCCAACCTATTTAACAACACTCTACTGAAAACTTTCAAAGCTATCGGTGACAAAGAGATTATACATAATACATCTCCAATAACATTATACCATTTTACATTTTATAGAACTGTTTTTACGTATTCACAGGCCTTTCGATAACATTTAGCGTAATGTTAGCGCATATTTACGTAGTGAGTGAACTCGCTGTGACTGTTGTTTCAACTCGCATTGTGTTTTTTCAACTTACATAATACTTTCCTAATAACATTATACACTTTTCCACTTTAGAGAACTGTTTTGAGATAGTTTCAGGCCTTACGATAATATTTAGCGTAATAATAGCACATAATAACACAAAGGGTGAAGTCGCTGTGACTATTATTTCAACTTACAACCTATTTTTGTACTTATATAATACTTCTCCACTAACATTACACATGTTTCAACTTTATATCATTGTTATCACATAATTGGAGACCTTACTATTCTACTGAGCGACATATTATCGCATATTTACACAGTGAGTGTTATCGCGATATCATTTGTTTCAGCTTACACTAGTATTCAACTTATAAATTACTTTCCTACTAACATTACATCCTTTTCCACTTTATATCATTGCTATCACATACTTACAGACCAGAATGTTCTACTGAGCGTAATATTTTCGCAGATTTACACACTGGGTGTACTCGTGATATCAATTATTACAACTTATACTATTTTTCAACTTATATATTACTTTCCTGTTAACATTACACCAGTTTCCACTTTATATCATTGCTATCACATATTTACAGACCAGACTGTTATACTGAACGTCATATTTTCGCAGATTTACACAGTGGGTGTACTTTTGATATCACTTCTTTCAACTTACACTATTTCTCAACTTATACATTACTTTCCTGCTAACATTACACCCGTTTCAACTTTATATAAACTTATCACATACTGACTGGCCTTACCATTATACTGAGCATCATATCGCCATCCCACACAGTTTCAGTAGTGTAGGAAGTTATGATACTCTTTGAAACAGGGCTGAAGGCACAAGGCTACATTGCACTCTGCACACTCGTACCTTGTGTCAAGTACAGACTCAGGTTTCCAGACGTTGCACCTCCTCTCGCTACGGTGATCAACGGAGTCTGTGCGGTGCATCAGGGGGCTATGTACAGTCAATAGGAGGCAAACTTCCCTGTTGTGGTTCCACAGGGTGGCAAGGATGTTATTTGCCTGGAAGAAAACCACCTCGTTCTTGTCAAGTTCCTCCCTATCTTGGCCATATGGCGACGGTTTCTCTTTGCTGTACCACAGACTCCGGTGTCATGTTGGTGGAGGAACCGAGCGAGAAGAGGGCTAGTGTACCAGTTGTCCAGGTACAACACATGACCACGATGAAGGTACTCCTCTATCATTGTTTTCACCACGGCCCCTGAGAGTCCAATACTACGATCTTCTGTTATGTCTGTCTGTGCGCCCGTGTACAAGACTATGTCTTGCACATAACCAGTCTTACAGTCACACATAACAAAGATCTTGAACCCGAAACGGTGTCTCTTGCTGGGTATGTACTAGCGAAAGGAAATATTGCCTCTCCACAACACAAGACTCTCGTCTATGACAAGGTCTCTGTAAGGATAAAATGAGGAGCGGAACATTTCCCGTAGATGATCAAATACAAGCCTAATTCTCCTCATTTTATCAGTGTTATTAGCATTAGCTGGATCTTCTGCATCAAAAAAGTGGAGGCGGCCGAGAATCTGCTGAAATCTATTACGACTCATCACCTTTCCAAAGAAAGGTGTGATGGTCATTGGGTCAGTGGTCCAGTATGCCGGTATTTGATTTTTCCCGACAACTCCCATCAAGAGAACCAGGGCAAGTAATAAGAACATCTCAGAAATTGTTACAGGATAGTCATATTGTTGGGAGTGCCTGCTAGTTGTACCCAGACGTTCAGTTTCACGGCGCTGTGTTCTTGAAAAGAGGTTTGTCTGCTCCACTATGCACCCCACAAACGCCTCCCCAAAGAACAGGTGGAAGAAATCCACCCTAGTGGAACCTGCATGCACACCTGGAGCCGTGCAACCAGACCGCCACTCCTCTGTGAAAGGGTGAATGATGGGAGTAAAATTACTTCCATCTTCCCAGTTCCACGAGACACTACCATCTCCAGCCTTGTCCCCATCATCACCTTCGTCAGGGTCGGGAGGTGGGGGAGGTTGGGGAGGTGGAGAGCGGCGCCCTTCATCACTCACACTTCTCTTCCCTCTCACTTCTCCTTTACCCTTTCCCTTCCCTTTCCTTCCTTTCCCCACATCCTGGGGCTGTGGGGAGGAAGTTTGGGAATATTGTGGGGCGAAACACTCCCACCACACCACTTTACCTCTCACCCGCACTCCCGCCACACCACTTTCCCTTTCACCCCACACTCCCGCCACACCACTTTCCCTTTCACCCGCACTCCCGCCACACCACTTTCGCATTCCCCAGACAAAACACAAGGACCATACCTGATTTGCCTTCTTGCCTCACCTTCTGATCCTCGGAGTGAGATTTTCTCCTTCCCCAACCATGAGGCAACATCACGTCCTAAGCCGCTGTGCTCGTCCTCGTCCTTGTCCTCATCAGAATCTCTCTCCAGTGGATGGAGAGAGGTCCGTGCAGGTGTTTTGGGTGCAGGCTGGCCTTCCCTTGCCTTACGATACGTAACATACCGCTTTTTCTGGGGTGAAGGGACCTCCTCATCACTGCTTTTTATTTCCTCCTCAGGCTGCACATAATCACGATCCTCCACATCGTCATCAAGTGGAGAATCACTATCTCCAGTGAAGGCATCCAGGGCTGATTGTATCTCGTTGTCAGAGAGACCTTTACGCGCCATGTCTGACCTGGGTCACTGCTAACAGGTGAGTGACCGAGACAAGGGTGCGCGCGGGTCATGCAGGGTCTGGCAGGCTACCCGTCTGGTGGCAGGTAGAGGAGGCTTGGGTAGGTGGGCGAATCGAAAATCTCACGCGAATTTTGAAAATTGTGGAAATTATGGACCTTGCAATTGCAGCGCGTTAAAGTACGTTGACGGGATTGGCAGTGACAAAACGTGAGGACGTTAAAGAACGTCGACGGGACGCCGTGGGTTAAAACTGCTCTGTCACTTACCGAGTTGCGTGGGGCTATTATACTGTATAATCCTAATGTGTTGTGAATGAAATATATCCTTCCATAATGTATTTACCTGGTTTGTCAAAATCTCAGGTGTTCACAGCTTTTATCAGACCTGGTCGAGTGGTATCAGTGCCTGGCTTCTATCTAAGAGTTCCAGGGTTCGATTCCCAGTCAGGAGCGTATATATATATTTGTACACATGAATGAAATGTGTGTCTCTCCAACATCTAAAGATGCATGTGTTGTGTATCGGATAGATTAAAACTGTTCTGTCACTTGCCGAGTTGCGTGGGGCTGTGAAATGATCATAATGTGTTGTGATTGATCCTTCCATAATGGATTTACTTGGTTCGTCAAAAAATCAGGGGTTCCCAGCTTTTATCAGAGCTCGTTGGGTGGTATCAGTGCCTAACTTCTATCTACGAGGTCCAGGGTTCAAGTCCTAGTCAGGAGTGTACATATATATATTTTACACATGAGTGTAATGTTTGTCTCCACAATATATATATATATATATATATATATATATATATATATATATATATATATATATATATGTATATATATATATATATATATATATATATATATATATATATATATATATATATATATATATATAGTGGTACCTGATGCATCCACAGGTGGCAGATAGGGGAAGGCCTTGTAGATATACGAGGGACCACCTTTGACGGCATAGACCATGGGACCTCTTATAAATATATGAGGCTCCACCGAATATACTGATTAAAGTGGAAAAAAAAATCTCCCCAGAAACTCTGTGGCAGGGAGGTGAGATAATTTGCCATAACCCTCCAAACCAAAGCATGGCTTCTATTGCAAATGATTTGACAGACATTCCTGTTGGATCGTTGTCTACTAAAGGTTAAACCGCAGTGCTTCCTGTGCTTACAGGAAGTGTGCCACTGAAAATGAGTAGGCATTGGGTCAGCAAATAAGAGAATGGGATATTAAACAAACTGAAATCCATGAAGATCTTTACATACAATGTAAGAAGCATCGCAGAATATTACAATCTTGATAACTTAATGACTGAACTGGAGGATATTAGTTGAGATATGGTAGGTCTGAGTGAGATCAACAGAAAGGAAAAATAATTCAGCTCGAAGACAGCAACCATGTATTTTGCTTCAGAGGAAAGCAAAATGAAAGAGTTTGTGGTGTAGGATTTCTAATTAACAGAAATCTTGCAGACAGCATTGTCAAATTCAGCAGTGTGTCTGACAGAACAGCATGGATTGCAATTAGACTGTGCAAAAAATACACCTTAAAAGTAAAACAAGTATATGCACCGACTTCTCAAAGTTCAGATTAAAAAAATAAATAAATGAATATTCTATGGAGACATCTCTCAGATTACGGAAGAAGAAAACACCATATATACATTACTCATGGGAGACTTCAATGCAAAAGTAGCAAATAAAAAAATGGAGAAGTATGTATGAGAAAAACTGCAGTTGGAGATGGGAATCAAAGAGAAGAAATGGTGGTAAATATTGCTGAATGATTAACGTGTGAATAATGAACACATTCTTTCACAACTGAAAAAAGGAAAAAATGGACCTGGAGTAGTCCAACTGGAGAAGCAAAGAATTAAATGGACTTCATTATAGCAGATAAGAATCACACGATCAAAAGTGTCACAGTTATCAACAAAGTAAACACAGGAAATGAACAAAGAACTGTGGGTTGCACAGCCAGATTCAATTTCAGAAGTGACAGAAAAAAAAATGATTAAACATAAAAAGATATGCCCATTAAAAGTAAACAAAATGAAAGCAGCCTTTCACTTGGAAGTGACGAACAGATTTCTGGCCCTAACTAATTGTTGAATGTCACATTCATGACTTCAATGACAGACTAACAAAAGTGCTAAGAGAATCATTGGAGGTAATAGGGAAACCTAATGTGAACAAAGCCAAGAAGTATTCAGAGAAGAAACTTGGGCTCATGAAAATAGGAAATGAAATGAAAGTATAAACAAAGAAAGATGAAACAGAATGAGCAGAACGAAATAAGCTTATCAACAAGAGAAAAAAAGAAGGAAAAAGAAAGAGAAACAAGGATCTGATCAAAGAAACCATCATAAAAGGAAAAAGTATGAAACAGGTCCGAAATAAAAAAGAAAATTCCTAAAACATGGTATAAGGCAATAGTTATTTTACTTTACAAGAAAGGTGACTCAAAAGATCTTAGTAACTATCGACCCATTAGCTTATGATAAATCATTTACCCACACTTCACTAAAGTCCTTACAAACAGATTAACAATATATTTGGAAGAAAACCCAACCTCGTGAACAGAGAGGATTTCGATGCGGGTATTCGACTACTGATCATCTAATCACGATGAATCAGCTAATTGAGAAAACTATAGAATATAATAAACCACTGTGCTTAGGTTTTGTTGATTACGAAAAGGCTTTTGACTCAGTGGAGCTCATTGCAATTATACATTCATTGCGAGAACAAGGAGTGCATGAGAACATTGCAAAATTGCCTCAAAATATATATAAAGATTGAACCGCTAGTTAAATTGCATAAAGACTCGGAAAAAAAATAAGATTGAGACGGGCGTGCGTTAAGGAGATACAGTTACAACAAAATTATTTACAGCATGCCAAGAAAGTATTTTCAAAAAGTTAGACTGGGAGGACAAAGTTGTATACATGGAGAAAAGTTAAACCATTTAAAATTTGCAGATATCATTGTCCTAATCTCAGAAAGAGCAAAGACATTGCAAGAAATGCTGAATGTCCTGAACCGAGAAAGTCTCAAAGTAAGGCTATAGATGAACTGGAGTAAATCTAATGTTTAATCCACATACATGAAAGAGCGTCATCAGAATAGGCGAAGAAATTCGTGAAGAAGACGAGGATTACAGTTACTTGAGATAAATACTAAAATTAACGAAATAACATGATAGCAAAATAAAAAGACGCATTACAATTGGGTGGAAAGCCTTTAGAAAACATTGAGACATCATGAAAAGTAGCTTGCCACTATGTATGAAACGAAAAGCATAAAATGCTTGTATAATTCCAACTATGATGTACAGTTGTGAGACCAGGAAACTAAATCGATGGAATATAAACTAGTCCGTTCTCAAAGAGCAAAGGAAAGGTCAGTGTTGGGAATATCTTTAAGAAACAGGAAAATATCAACTTGGGTGAGAGAGCAGACTAATGTCAAAGATGTTATAGAAGTTATAAAAAAAAAAAAAAAAAAAAAAAAAAGGTGGGCAGGCCATGTAGTAAGAATACGGGATAACCAATGGAGCAAGAGGTCGACTGTCTGATCACCGAGAGATTGTAAGAGTAGCAGAAGAAGGTCAGACAGGAGGTGGAGAGATGAGATAGAGGAGTTTTCAGGAAAAATGTGACAGAAATTGGCTCATTCAAGGAATTCGTGGAGACGGCTGCGAGTGGCCTTTGTTCTGTAATGGTCTTGTAATGGCTGATGATTATATATATATATATATATATATATATATATATATATATATATATATATATATATATATATATATATATATATATATATATATATATATATATATATATATATATATATATATATATATATATATATATATATATATATATATATATATATATATATATATATATATATATATATATATATATATATATATATATATATATATATATATATATATATATATATATATATATATATGCAGCCTTCATGGATTTGAAGAAAGCATATGACAAGGTGGATAGACAAGGATTGTGGAAAGTATTAAGAATATATGAAATTGATGGGAAGTTGTTGAATACTGTGAAGAGTATGTATGATGGAGCGAAGGCTGCAGTGCGTGAGGACGGTGAACTTAGTGAATTTTTCTCATTGAAAGTTGAGTTGAAACAGGGATGTGTCATGTCTCCATGGTTGTTCAATTTGTACATGGATGGGATAATAATAGAGGTACAAGGTAGGACAGTGGATGTTGGAGTGGCCCTAGTGAGAGAGGGTTGTGTTTGGATACTCTCTGTAATGTTGTTTGCAGATGATACATGTTGTTAAGTGAAGACGAAGGGCAGCTGCAAGGCTTGGTGGATGAGTTTGGGAGAGTGTCTGAGAAACGAAATATAAAGGTGAATGTAGGGAAGAGTAAAGTGATGGTCTTTGAGAGAGGTGTAGTCAGTGAATGTACAGTGAGGTTAGATGGTGAGGAAATGAAAATGTGAGTATGTTTAAGTACTTGGAGAGTGTGATGAGTAAAGATGGAAGCTTGGAGGGTGAAGTGCTTCAGAGGGTACAACAAGGAAGAAAGGTTGCTGGTTCCTTGAAAGCAGTGATAAGAAACAGGGAAGTGAGCATGGAAGTGAAAAAGTTACTACATGACGGTATTGTGATACCAACTCTGTCATATGGAAGTGAAGCTTGGACGTTGTTGGAAGGACACAAGTCAAGAGTGAGAGCAGTGGAAATGAGTTATTTATGGGGAGCCTGTGGAGTCACATGGAGAGACAGGCAGACAAATGAGGATATAAAGAAGCGTTGTGGCGTGGATGTGGATGTGATAGGAAGCGTTAGGAGGAACACACTGAGGTGGTTTGGCCATGTGGAGAGGATGGAGGGTGACAGACTGACGAGGAGAGTGTATGTTAGTGCGGTGGAGGGGGGGAGAGGGAGGGGGAGGCCGAGGTTGATATGGAGGGATGGATTGGAGAGTTATATGCGAGAGGGTGTGTGAGTTGGGAGCAGGGCAGTGAAATGGCACGGGACAGGGAGACGTGGAGGCGATTTCTTTGTGGCCACCTCGTACAGGATTAAGGCGTCTGGCAACAATATATGTATATATATATATATATATATATATATATATATATATATATATATATATATATAAATAATACTTTCTCCAGTTTTTTTTTTATGCGAGGAAGAAGGAACCAAAGGCCATGAGCCCACAGTAACAGTTTCCTCCAAGAGAAAAACAAAATACAATAGAGAGCCAAATTCAAGATCCGATCATTTTGAGATGCCTGGACACACTGCGTTTGAAAGACTGGAGATCATAGGCAGCAGGAAATACAGACAGAGGGAGACAGTTCCAGAGTTGACCTGTTGCATAAATGAAAGAGTGGGAGTAACGGTTAACTCTTGCATTAGAGAATTGGACAGAAAAGGGATGAGAGTTTGCTACTAGACGGGTGCTATGCGCCCGTCATAGAGGTGGAGGAATGCAAGCAGACAGTTCAGAGGAGCAGTGACCATTAAAGTAGCGATAGAAAAGAGATAAAGATGCAACAGTGCGGCGAAGAGACAGAGGTTGAAAGGAGTCAGTAAGAGGAGGAGAGTTAATGAGACGAAAAGCCTTTGATTCCACCCTACTGAGAAGAGCTGTATGTGGGGATCCTCCCCACACATGAGAGTGGAACTCCACACAGGGGCGGATAAAACCCCTGCATAGAGTCAACAATTGTGCAGGGGTAAAGAAAGGGCGGAGTCGGCTTAGCACATCCAATCTCTTGGAAGCAGATTTTACAAGAGATGTAATATGATCTTTCCAAGATAAGTCCCGAGTAAATGAAACCCCAAGCATGTTCAAGGATGATGCAGGATTAAGCTGAATATTATTAAACATGAGTGGGTATACCTGTGGAAGATTTGGTCGGGTTCAAAGGTGTAAGAACTGAGTCTTAGATGCATTAAAAACAACCATATTATTTTTACCCTAGTCAGAGATACGAGCCAAGTCAGACATTAGGTGTGCCATAGCCTCATCCCTTGTTTGTTGAAGTAACTGTTAAGATGGGCGTTGCGGGAACCGAATGGAAAGGTGAAGGGTGGAGTCATCAGCGTATGAGTGGATAGGGTTATATGTACAGCTTAGAAGGTCATTGATGAATAAAAGGAAGAGAGTTGGTGATATCACAGAGCCCTGAGGAGCACCACTGTTGATAGATCTAGGAGAAGAACGATGGCCGTCTACAATGGCCAGAAAGGAAGCTAATGATGAAGGCACAGATAGAAGGATAGAAAGCGTAGGAGGGCAGTTTGGAAATTAAAGATTTATGCTAGACTCGATCGAAAGCCTTTGAGATGTCAAGTGCAATGGCAAAGCTTTCGCCAAAGTCTCGAAAGGAGGATGACCAGGAGTCTGAAAAGCAGGTGAGAAGATCGCCAGTGGAGCGACCCTGACGGAACCCGTACTGACGATCGGAAAGAAGGTTGTGATAGGAAAGATGCCTTAAAATTTTTCTATTGAGATTTGACTCAAAAACTTTTGAAATACAGGATGTTAAAGCAATCGGACGATAGTTGGAGGGTCGGGTGTGGTCACCCTTCTTTGGGACTGGCTGAATGAGAGCAAACTTCCAGCAAGAAGGAAAGGTACAAGTTGACAGACAAAGGCGAAAGAGTTTGCCTCGGCAGGGTGTAAGCACAGAAGCACAGTTCTTGAGAACAATAGGAAGGACCCCATCAGGCCCATATGCCTAGTTAGTACTGAGGCCAGTGATGGCAGAAAATACATCAGCTGAAGAAATTTTAATGTCAGCCATGAGGAAGTCAGAGGGGGGAAGTGATGGAGGAACAGCACCGGAATCATCTAAGGTGGAATTGGAGGAGAAAGTCTGTGTGAAGAGATCTGCTTTATCAGTAGAAGAAATAGCTACAGAACCATCAAAGTAGAAAAGAGGAGGGAAGGATGATGAGGTAAACTTGTTAGAAAGATTTTTGGCAAGGTGCCAGAAGGAGCGGGAATAATTCGAGTTGGAGAGTTGAGAGCATTTAGTATGGATGAAATTATTTTTAGTAGAGCGAAGAACAGACTTAGCACGATTCCGGGCAGGAACGTAAAGATGATGTGATTCAGGGGTGGGTTGGCTCCGGTACGTTTTTTTTGTAGGCCCTCTCCTTGTTGCGGACAGCATTAGAACAAGCGTGATTAAACCAAGGCTTTCTTGCGTTAGTCAAAGGATATGAGAAAGGAATGTATACTTCCATGCCCGAGAGAATAACCTCCGTAATGCGCAAGGCACACTCAGATGGCTCACGGCCATGGAAGCAATAATCATTCCAGAGAAAATCAAAGAAGTACTGCCTGAGGGCCTCCCAGTTCGAGGCTCCAAAATGCCACAGACGACGTTTCCCTGGAGGGTCCACAGGCCGTACTGGAGTGATAGGGCAGGTTAAGGTGATAAGGTTGTGATCGGGGGAGCCTAACGGAGAGAAAAGATTAACAGAGTAAGCAGAAGGATTAGTTGTTAGGAAGAGGTCAAGTATGTTGGAGCTCTCTCCAAGGCGGTCAGGGATATGGGTAGGGTGCTGTACAAGCTGCTCTAGGTCATTAAGGACAGAAAAGATGTAGACTTGTTCAGCAGGTGGATCAGTGAAAGGAGAGGAGAGCCAACGGTGGTGGTGAACATTGAAATCTCCTAGAATGGAGATTTCAGAGAAAGGAGAAATTGATAGAATGTGTTCCATCGTAGAAGTAAGATAGTCGAAGAATTTTTGATAGTCCGTAGAATTAGGGGATAAGAAAACAGCACAGATATATTTAGTCAGAGAATGACAGGAAAGCCGAAGCCAGAGTGTAGAGAATTCAGGTAGGAAGTGAAGTCTAATAAGATGAATACCAGTGCTTGGATGAACATCTTGCTTATTTATCGGGACCGTTTCTACTTTAGCCATTGTTAGCCTAAAACATTGATATGTATCTTAGATTCACAATTGAGAATAAAAAGCAATAGGATATATTTCTCAATGATGTGAACAGACAATTGAATTCATTAATAATGAATATATATATATATATATATATATATATATATATATATATATATATATATATATATATATATATATATATATATATATATATTAAGGAGTTGCTCTACGTGTCAGCAGACACGTAATATATATTAATACAACATGGTGAACTGCTAAAATTCTAAAACATGACCTAAAACATTAAAGTTATGGATTTAATGAAACGCAGAGTAATGGTGTGGAGGAGTCAGAGACACCCACGGTTGGCTTGTTGAGGTGGATGAGGAGAGTCTTTGCTTCTCTTCTTGATGTGTCGTCACGGGAAGTAGGGAGAATGAAGAAATAACTTGTATAAATTGTGTGACCTGAGGCTTCAGAGTGTTCACTGACCGCTGAATAACTGGGTTTCGATAGAGGGAGACCCGTTCCTTGTGACCTTCCACGATGCTCTGAAACCCTTTTGTGTGAGATGTCTTTTGTTTTACAAATATAAATAGAATGATATCAACTACACTCAAATTTTTACACCACCGATGACATTGGAGAACAGTGGATATGGTCCTTGAACCTGAAGTGGTTGGATAGTACTGTTGATGGTTTCAGTATTATCCTCAGTGATACCTGTGGATAATTGTCCGAGTTTCCTGATTCTATTCTTTAGGCCAAAGGAGCAAGGTCCTAAAAAGGGTTGCAAAATAAACAAGAGCTTTTGGAGCAATCTGAGCTTGTAGGGGAGGGGACATAATTTTGTTTAACCTTTTTCCTGTGTGTGTTTCAAGCTTTAGCATGTTTCGTAAGTTATTTAATTCCAAGTGAAAGCTTTGGTAATTTGAACTAGTGTTAAATGCCCTAGTTACCAAAGTGTATATCATTTTCCGTTTAAGTTCCACGGGGATGTTGGAAGTGAATTTATTTGTCAGACCAGTGTATGAGGACTTCTGATAGTCGGAGATTCTAAATGACTTTTTTTTTTTTCCACCAAGTGTATCAGAAAACAAAATAGAGCATATGGAGAGACTGGATAATGAGCAATTGGTGAAAATGATAACTAGATCTGATGTGAGAGGTGTAAGACTGACAGGAAGACCACGAATAGGATGGATGGACAGTGTGAAGAGAGCGTTGGATGCGAGAGGGATGTCTATTGAACAAGGAAGAGTGGCTGTGCGTGACAGAAATAAATGGAGAGATATTGTGAATGAATAAATGATGACGCAGCCCCAGGGGGATATTCTCCCCCATTTGGTGTGGGTAAGGGTATGGGTCTATTATGATGTGGCAGGTGTAAACCAGCTCTGATGTCGGGCCCTGCTGTGGATGGCACTGATTGCACTGTGCAGTTGACCCTCGTGTGGTGTGGTGAGGATCTCTCCCTTCTCCCCTTTGGGGCTATGATGCGAATGAATGTATTTGAATGGATGAGTAAATGGGGAGTGTGTTGTCCTGTCTCAGCTACCTCCCTTTCTTTCGGGGAAGCAGCCTTGGTATATAGATAGATAAATCGTTAGTATATTGTAGCCCTTAGGCCCACTTCAAGGGCCTGGTTGGCTTATGGCTAGGCCCTCCCTGTGGGCTGGGACTTTGGCCCAGACTGTTTGTCACTGAGATAACCAGGTCGATTTATTAGCAGTCTTCTAGAAAATGCATTTTTCTCAAACATCCACACAACACATAATAAAGTTGTATATTGACAGTCAAGAAGACTTCCATCCCCGTCCATGAGGCGTCTTCCAGGGGTCATTTTTAAGGAAATCCTCTTGGCTGAGGCATTAGCCACCAATCCAAGAAAATTCTGCATGTTAGCAAGCTGTTGTTTGCTGCTGTTTTAGAGCACGTTGGTGCTCAAAACACAGGCTTGCCGTAGCAAGCTGTTCTGATTGGTTTTAACACACCATGAACTAATAAGTTGTTGGCATGCGCTGTTTTGGTGCTCAAAACACATCGTACACAGATAGCCAGCTCTGTTGTCTAAGTTATGAATGGTGGCCAATGTGGCCGTAGTCTCTCTCTCTCTCTCTCTCTCTCTCTCTCTATTTCTCTTTCAAGCCCTCTCTGATGCACGATAATTCTCGAAACACCTAAGGCGTTTTCTTTGGCTCTTCAGACACTCTTTTAGGCTCGCATTTGTTCTTACATTATGCAGGCAAAGTCAGACTTTTAACATTTCTACCATTAGATTATGCAATAAGTAAGTGGTCATAACTTGTTAACAAACAAAAAAATCGCTAAATCTGCATAAGTATGAAGCTTGGAAGTTGGATGTCCTGAGCCTGCAGTGGGCCAGTAGCTTCACGGAGTGGCAGGCGCCACTTGCCTGAGGAGTATCGACATTAGTGGCGTCAAAGTCCATACAATAACAGGTCGGGACACGTGCACTCAAGGAGTGGGGGGAGATCCAGTTGTGACGTAACTTGGCGTTAGCGCTAGCACAGAAAATGGACCCCACGATATTTGAACAGGAACTATAATAAATTACCATGGCAGCATATAAATTTCTTTTTATTTTCTATCACTATTTCTAGTAATTTTATAGGTAGATAATATGCTGGTGAAAGCTTGATAATTGTAAGGTTGACGTTCATGAGATGAGAAGTTGGCAAGTTTTTGAAGGGTTGAAGAAGAGCTGGTTTAGTGTAGGAAAGTTTTTGATGACGGTTTCCTCTTAACTGCAGCACGGGTAATATTATTCAGTAAATATAAAGAAAAAGGAAGGAATTAAAGGAAATGTTTTACATCCACTCCTTTTTTATATAATTGGATATTATTAACTGCATTATCAGACTTATATACTGTGTGTGTGTATTAATTAAATATATATAAAGTAAAGATATATAGATAGGTAAAATGATATGACAACAATCGTATGCAGTTAAGACTAGGATGTTATTATATGGATAATAACATCCTTGTCTTGAAAAACCACCACCCCTGGTGGTAGGGGGGTTTTCAAGAATACTCCCCCAGTATCCCTGCTTGTCATATGAGGCAACTAAAAGGGTTGGCAGAGGGTTAATGCCCCTTCCCGGAAAACAGCTAACTAAAAAGATGAACAAGAAGCCTCGGACAAGGACTGACCAAGATGACGACCAAAGACCAGACAAAGGACATGGTACGGATCGCGACGTGGAATGAAAGGGGTGCAAATGATGAGGTGAAAGAAATTGTCCGAGTGCTTGAGGGTGCGAAAGTGAATTTGTGAGGAGTAACTGAAAGTAAATGAGGAGGAGAGAATGTGAGAGAATGGGAATATGGATGGGGTATTTGTGCAGGAGTAGATGAGAATGAGAGGGCAAAAGATGGAGTGTGTATTGTTGTGAGTAAAAAATGGAAGAAGAACATAAGAGAGTATGGATCAGTTAGCTTAAGGATTGTGTGGGTAAGACTGAAAGTTGGAATACAAATGTGGGCAATTGTGTGCGTGTATGCACCAATGCAAGATCGTGTAAGCAGAGTGAGAGAAGAATTCTGGACAAATGTGGAAGTGTGCATGGAAAAGTTTGGAAGGAATGAGAGTGTCTTTGATTGGTGATATGAATGGTAAAGTAGGGAATGTGAAAGTGGATGGAATAGTTGGTGAGTGGGGTGTGCCTGCTGAGACAGACGAGAAGGGCAGTGCATTAGTGGACATTTGTGCCTGGAGGGGGTTAGTGATAGCCAATACCCTCTTCAGGACAAAATGATCCACAGGTATACATGGTGAGCGATGAGAAAGGTGGGTGGTGAACTGAATGAAAGGAAGGCAATGGTTGATTATGTGTGTGTGGATGAATGGATGCGAAGATGTTTAATAGATGCAAGAGCTTATAGAGGTTGGGGGAGTGGACTTTCTGACAACTACTTAGTGGTGGCCAGAATCAAGATCCAAGTAAGTTCGAGAAATAGATGAAGGGAGGGACTGGAGGAAGGAGTAGTTGCAAGGAGAGTGGAAAGGTTGCAAGAGGATGAGAAAAAGGCAGAATATAAGTGAGAAGTAGAGGAACGATTGGGTAAATATGAATTGGAGCAGGTGGGGGACATGGAAGGTGTGTGCATGATATTCACAGAAAAAATATGTGCAGCATGTGATGTGGTGTGTGGGGTGAAGAGAAGACAGAAGGGGGTGCGAGGAACAGCATGGTTTAATGAAGATGTGAGACAGGCTGTGGCACAAAAGAAGAAAGCATACAATGAATGGATGAGAAATCGGGGTGTGGAAGAAGTTGAGAGGTGGAGGAGAGAGTTACATGTAGAAAGGAAGAGAGAGGTGAAAAGATTAGTAAGAGAGAGTAAGAAGAGAGTGGATGAGGAATTTTGAAGGAATTTGGGTGGCAGTGAAGTTAGTAAGGGAGTGAAATATAAAAATGGTAGATTACTAGTGGAGAAGGGAGAAAAAGTGAGCAGATGGAGAGAACACTTCAAGGAATTGTTGAACATAGGGAATGGAAGTAATTCGAGTAAAAGTGGCTGGGGAATGGCTGGGAGAAGGAGGGAGGTGGGAAGACAGGAAGAAATCGGTAGGACAGAAGTTGTGGAAACAATGAAGAAAGTCAAATTGGGGAAACCCCAGGTATTGACGGAGTGTGTGGTGAAATGCTGAAGCATGGGGGAGAGATAGTGGTAGAATGGATGTGGAAGATGTTCCGATTGGCCTGGGAGGAAGGTAGAGTCCCGGAGGATTGGAAGTCAGGTATAATTATTCCCCTGTACAAAGGAAAAGGGGGAAAAGAAGTGTGTGGTAATCATAGGGGCATTTGTCTTCTCAGTGCAATAGGAAAAGTATATGGTAGGATACTTATTGACAGAGTTAGGGAAATAACAGAGCAATTACTTGGAGAAGAACAAGGAGGCTTTAGGATGAGAAGAAGTTGTGTAGATCAGATATTCATTCCTAGATCTTAAGTGGAAAAGTTCCTTGAGAAGGGAAAGAAGTTGTATGCGGCCTTCATGGATTTGGAGAAAGCATATGACAGGGTGGATAGACAAGGATTGTCGAAAGTATTAAGAATATATTGAGTAGATGGGAAGCTGTTGAATGCTGTTAAAAGCATGTATGATGGTGCTAAGGCAGCAGTGCGTGTGGATGGTGAACTGAGTGAATATTTCTCTTTGAAGGTTGGGTTGAAACAGGGATGTGTCATGTCTCCATGGTTGTTCAATCTGTACATGGACGGGGTAATAAAAGAGATACAAGGTTGAGCAGTGGTTGTTGGACTGGCCCTGGTGAGAGAGGGTAGTGTTTGGAAACTCCCTGTACTGTTGATAGCAGATGATACTGTGTTGTTAAGTGAAGACGAAAGGGAGCTGCAAGGCTTGATGGAAGAGTTTCGGAAAGTGTGTAAGAAACGGAATCTAAAGGTGAATGTAGGGAAGAGTAAAGTGATGGTCTTTGAGACAGGTGAAGTCAGTGAATGTACATTGAGGGTGGATGGTGAGGAAATGGAAAATGTGAGTACGTTTAAGTACTTGGGTAGTGTTATGAGTAATGATAGAAGTTTGGAGGGTGAAGTGGTTGAAAGGGTACAACAAGGAAGAAAGGTTGCTGGTTCCTTGAAAGCAGTGATAAGAAACAAGGAAGTGAGCATGGAAATGAAAAAGTTACTAGATTAGTATTGTGATACCAACTCTAACGTATGGAAGTGAACTTTGGACGCTGTTGGAAGGACACAAGTCAAGAGTGAGAGCAGTGGAAACGAGTTATTTAAGAGGAGCCTGTGGAGTCACATGGAGAGACAGGCAGACAAATGAGGATATAAAGAAGCATTGTGGTGTATATGTGGATGTGATAGGAAGTGTTTGGAGGAACACACTGAGGTGATTTGGCCATGTGGAGAAGATGGAGGGTGAGAGACTGATGAGGAGAGTGTATGTGAGTGAGGTGGAGGGGGGGAGGGAGGGGGAGGCCGAGGATGAGACGGAGGGATGAATTGGAGAGGTATATGAGAGAGGGGCGTGTGAGTTGGGAGAAGAGCAGTGAAATGGCGCAGGACATGGCGACGTGGAGGCGATTTGTTTGTGGCCACCCTGTGCAGGATTAAGGCGTCTGGCAATATATAGATTGATAGATGGAAGAGTGCTGGAAAGGGAAGTAGAGATCAAGATCACGACGTCAGTTCACGCAAGTCACACACCCACCCTCAGCATTGACACGTGAGCAACTGAGTTGAAAAACCGCCACGTGACGTCATAACACATGATGCACAGCATGGACGCGCTTTTATCAGCATTTATCCTGACATGTTATTATAAGGACTTTGAGTGGCGTGGTCATTGGACACCGTACTGATGTCACGCCTGTAGGCGCGAGTAGCATTCAACGAATTCTTGCCTTGACGTTTTTTGGCGTATTCAGAGGCGTGTGCAAAATTTGGTGGCAAATGACTGTGTGGAAGCAGCTGGCAGCTCCTCTCTCTCTCTCTCTCTCTCTCTCTCTCTCTTTCTGATGGCACGCCATTCTCACCGGATGTGGTTGACCGCGGGAATTGTTGCGACCACATGAACACAGACATACATGCTCAAGGTATTGCATCATTAAAAAAAAAAATAAAATAGAAAGATTGAAAGATAAATGTGAAAATGGTCTTAATGCCTTATCACAAATTAGGCCTCCCTAGGGCAGTTCTCGCCATCACAGCCTTGAGACCATTTCAGTAGCCGCCTCAAAATGGCCTCGGAGGCCAAAGCCATCATGCCTACAGGTATGTTCTTCATGCTGAGTTACCCCTGTACCCCGTCTTTCAGCCTCCTGGGTGCTCAGGTATGGCCAGCTTTTAAACTTATACAGTATACAATGACCGAGAATTTTAGTAATAAGTATAGATTGTTACGGAACAGCGAAAGATAATGTACACTTAAATGAGAATACTAATAATCACTACTGTCCCGTAAAGGTCCAGGTTCAAAATAAAAGAGTTAGGTAAAATTACAAGTTAAAGTTTAATGCTCAAACTAACAACAAAATATTCAGGACTCATAAGGATAATGTAATGGCAAAAAACAATTAAATATATGGTTAACTGCAAATAGCCTCTATTAACACGAAACCAGCAAGAGCAAATTTACCTAAGTCAGCCCTGATAAAATGAAAATACACTGGGTAATGCTCAGTTAATGCAAGATAAATTATTACAGATACAAACTATTATTAATGATGACTGACAACAAGAACCTTACATGAATTACAAAAACTTCATTAGGCCTACAAATTAAACTTATGCTATACAGTACAAGAAAAAATGCAACAACAGTTATACTCAAATTTCACACAGCTGCTAGATGGTTGGAGACTTCCTGAGAAACTCACAATAATAACTGTACAGGGGAGGACATAGATGTGAACAAAATGAGGAGCAGATCTAAGTGGCAATAATGCAGAGACTGAGCTCATTATATAGGGGCCAGCAGAGCTTGATACAACTTGTAAGAAGGATGCGCGAATGAAGCCATAGGGGACAAAGAGCTGACAAACCTGCTCTGAACAACAGAAAGGACGACTTACTCTACTATAACGGTAGAAGGGGGGGACTGAGGCAGAACACGCTCGTGATCAAACATGCAGCATACTGTGCGTTAAAATTACACAAAGGATGATGAAATCATAGGCTATGTAACACCTCCCCACAAAGAAAAAGAAATTTACAAAGGAACTTTCTTATTACTCTAAAACAATCTGTCTAAAGTCTAGATAAGCACTCTGCAATAACATTTTCTTTCCCCTTCACATGTTGTATGTCTAATGAATACTCCTGAAGAAGTAGACTCCATCTTGTCAATCTCTGATTTTTATCTTTAAACTTACTAAGGAATTTCAGTGGGTTATGATCGGTATAAATGACTATGGGGTCAAAACCAAAACACAAATAAAATGAAAAATGCTGCAAACCCAAAATCAAGGCCAAAAGCTCTTTCTCAATAGTTGAGTAGTTCTTTTGAGGTGGAGTGAACTACTTACTGTAATAAGATACAGGGTGTTCAATACCCTGATCATCCTCTTGCAGCAAAACAGCCCCAGCTCCTGTATCACTTGCGTCAACAGCCATCTTAAAAGGCTTAGCAAAATTTGGAGTAGCGAGCACTGGCTGACTTAATAGGATAACTTTAAGTTTGTTGAAAGAGGATTCACAGTTATCGGTCCAAACAAATTTAACTCCCTTTTTCAGTAGGTCTGTAAGTGGTGATACAAGAATAGAAAAGTTAAGAACTAATCTCCTGTAATAACCTACCATTCCCAACATTCTTTGTAGCTCTTTCCTACTTTTAGGTCTGGGAAGATCACTTATAACCTGAACCTTAGCTCCTGGTGGTGCAACATGTCCATCACCAATTACGTACCCAAGGTACTGAACTTTAGTTTGACCAAACTCACACTTTGATAAATTAGCTACAAGATTAGCCTGAACCAAACGCTCAAGAAATTTACTGACATGGCATAGGTGATCTTTCCAGTTGTCACTGAAGATTAATACATCATCAATATAAACAACACACCCTGCCAAACCCTCTGTTACAACATTCATGAGCTTCTGAAATGTGGCTGGTGCATTCTTCATACCATATGGTATTACAGAACATGCAAAAGTCTTTCCTAGTGTTACAAAACATGAGATCTCCCTAGCACGTTCAGTCATAGGTACTTGCCAGCATCCCTTTAACAAATCAAACTTACTTATGTACCTAGCCTTTCCGATCTTGTCTATGCAATCTTCCACACGAGGGAGAGGGTAAGTGTCTGTTTTGGTTATCTGATTAACACGTCTGTAGTCGATGCAAAGCCGCTGTGACCCACCTGGCTTAGGGACTAGAGTGACAGGAGAACTCCACTCGCTCTGACAGGGCTCAATCATCTTGTGGTCCAACAGGTAGCCAAGCTCCTTCTGGATGAGAGGAACTTTCACTGGGTTCACACGGTAAGAAGGCAGTTTAATTGGCTTTGCGTCTCCAACATCGACATCATGCATCAACACAGTGGTTCTTCCTGGAGTGGCACGGAACACTTGCGGGTACTCCTGCAGTAATGCCGAAAACTCTTGCCTTTCCTCGGGAGGTAGATGATAAAGCTTAGTCTGGAGATCATTCATGATATCAGGATTCTTCCCCAAACTATCACTCAGGCTCATACTGCATGGGAGAGCTTCACTTGCAGACTCGGGTGGAACAGCTACAGTGCAGACTGGATTATTTTCATCCCGCCTGTGATATAACTTTAGCATGTTGATGTGACAAAGTTGCTTGTTCTTTCTACGATCTGGTGTGGCGATGACATAGTTGACATCACTGAGTTCCTTCTCCACGAAATAAGGACCACTAAACTTGGCTTGAAGAGGTGACCCATGCAACCGTAGCGGAATCAAAACCTGATCTCCTGGCTGAAAGTGGCGTAACCTGGACTTCTTATCATACCAAGTCTTCATCTTCTCCTGAGCAGCTCCTAAATTCTCTCTCGCCAGCTGTAAAGCAGTGGACAGCCGTTCTTTGAACTTCATCACATACTCCAGCAGGTTGACGTCATCTTCCTCCGACAGCCAGCATTCCTTGAGTAGCTTAAGGGGTCCTCTTACTTCATGGCCAAACAGTAGTTCAAAAGGTGAGAAGCCCAGTGATTCATTTGGAGATTCTCTTGCGGCAAATACAACAAATGGAAGACCTTTATCCCAGTCTTTCTGATGTTCCAAACAGTATTTCTTGAGCATCGATTTGAGTGTTTGATGATATCTCTTCAACGCTCCTTGGGTCTGGGGATGGTAAGCTGAAGACGTGATCTGGGTGATCCCCAACTCTTTCAGAGACTGCTTGAAAACATTTGACATGAAATTACTTCCCCGGTCTGACTGTACCTCCTTGGGCAGACCAAACTTTGTGAAGAACCCTAGCATTTCCTTAACCACGTTCTTTGCTGAGATATTTCTAAGTGGAATGGCTTCAGGATAACGAGTAGCCATATCAATCAGGGTCAACACATAAGAAAATCCTGAAGAAGTCTTAGGAAGAGGGCCCACAATATCCACCAACACACGGGTGAAAGGCGCCTCAAAAGGAGGAATGGGAACTAGAGGTGCAACCTTTTTGGTCTGATTACACTTCCCCACAACTTGACACGTGTGACAAGACTTACAATACCAGGAAACATCCCTGAAGATACCTGGCCAGTAGAAGTGTTTCAAAATGCGTGCCACAGTCTTCCTCAATCCAAGGTGTCCTGCCAAACTGGAATCATGAGCCACTCTAATGATATCCTGCCTACAAACACGAGGGATGACAACTTGATGTACAACCTCCCATTCACAGTCGGCTGATGCTGTTGGGGGTCTCCACTTCCTCATAAGTACTCCTGACTTTACATAATAACAAGTAGAAGCACCAGCTGACTCTTCCTCACTGCAAGCAGAGTTAGCTAAACCCTTCAACTCAGGGTCAGCAACCTGCAACTCAACCAACTCTTGACGAGACAAATTATCAACACTACGGGGTACTGCCTCATCTGGTGAGTGGTCCAAATTAGCAAGAAAAGTGTCAGCTAGGATAACATCATCATCATCATTATCCTCCAAATCACCAGTAACTTTAGACTTAGCCCTAGTGACAGCACATACAGGGAACTCATCAGGGACATCACAATCCTGGGTCGCAGCCACTGGCTCACTAGACAACTGAGGAGCTGGACACACTTGACTTCCACCAATATCATTTCCAAGTAAGAAAGTTACACCTGACATTGGGAGTGTCTCAACCAACCCAACCATAACGGAACCATTAACAAAACCAGACTCTAAATTCACTCTGCACAGAGGGACAGAGAAGTAATTATTCCCTACACCTTGTAAGATTACAGTTTCATCGGAGGAATTAACATTAGAGCCTAGAACACTGGTCAGCATAAGGGATTGGCAAGCACCTGTATCACGATATATTTGAACTGATTTCCTGTCATTACTGTCCAGAGGACTGACAAAACCATCAGACAGGAAATTAGCACATGAACTCTTGAGAGTGTCACCCACGTTACTGCTCAAAAGAGGAGCTCCATCATGAGAATTTAAGTTACCCCTCAAAGCAGGTTCAGTTAACTCAGTTAAAGAATTCTGGGAACTCTCAAGAGTGGACACTAGACCAACTGACTGAATATTTAAAGGCTCCTTTTTGTTCACATCACGCTGTCTCCTGAAACATCTCTCCGTAGTATGACCAAGCTTACTACAATAACTACATTTACTTTTCTGAAATCTAGAGGTGAAGCTGGTATTTACTTCCTGAGAAACATCATCTTTATTCTCTTTCCTGTTACCTGTACTCTGAGTAGAGGCAACGTACTTACTCTCAGCTTTCCTGTTTTCTCTAGAATATTTCTTGTGAGTGAGAACATATTCATCAGCTAAAACTGCAGCATCAGACAAATTATCTATTCTTCTCTCATCAAGATATAGGCTTACATCTTTATAAATACACCTCTTGAAGTCCTCCAGCAAAATCATCTGCTTAAATTTACCAAAATCAGAATCCACATTCTTAGAATTTAACCACTGCTCTAACAGATCTTCTTTGATTTTTGCATACTCAACATGGGATTGCTTATCTTGCTTATAAGTTGTCCTAAATTTTACTCTATAGGCTTCAGGAACAAGCTCATAGGCCTTAAGAATCAAGCCCTTAACTACATCATAATTATCACATTGATCCTGAGGCAAAGATGCATAAGTTACTTGAGCTTTACCGGTGAGAACAGTTTGAAGGAGTACTGGCCAATACTTTTTGGGCCAATTAAAACCTGTAGCTACCCTCTCAAACAACTGAAAATACTTTGTTAAATCAGATTCATTAAAAGGAGGGACAAGTTTAACATTTTTAGCCACATCAAAATCATCAGAGCTAGATGATCCAGTTCCACCTTGTTTCATGCGATACTCATGGTCTGCCTGAATCCTAGCTAGTTCAATTTGTGCCTGAGCCTGTATCTGTGCCTCCAGAATCCGAGCCTGAGATTCAGCCACCTTAGCATTTGCTTGAAATTCAGCCTCCTTAACACGAGACTCCGCCTCCTTAGCCTGAGCCTCCTGCAGGGCTAGCTGTAACTTAGCTATTTCAATCTGCATTCGCTCATTTGGAGGAGTTACATTAAACAAGCTTTCATTAATCATGTCAACAATTTGATCTTTAGAATGATGAGAGCGAACAGCAATTCCCAATTGTTGAGCAACAAGCTTAAGTTCATTCTTTGTTCTCTTTTCTACATCACACACTGTTTGCACATTTGACAAAAATTTTTTGGCTTCATCAAGCGTAGTAATAGTAGACATCATGAATAAATCACAGTCACAAAATATCAAGCAATATCCTTATGATAATATCCTGAATATCCTGATAAGAGGTCGCCAAATTTATGTTACGGAACAGCGAAAGATAATGTACACTTAAATGAGAATACTAATAATCACTACTGTCCCGTAAAGGTCCAGGTTCAAAATAAAAGAGTTAGGTAAAATTACAAGTTAAAGTTTAATGCTCAAACTAACAACAAAACATTCAGGACTCATAAGGATAATGTAATGGCAAAAAACAATTAAATATATGGTTAACTGCAAATATCCTCTATTAACACGAAACCAGCAAGAGCAAATTTACCTAAGTCAGCCCTGATAAAATGAAAATACACTGGGTAATGCTCAGTTAATGCAAGATAAATTATTACAGATACAAACTATTATTAATGATGACTGACAACAAGAACCTTACATGAATTACAAAAACTTCATTAGGCCTACAAATTAAACTTATGCTATACAATACAAGAAAAAATGCAACAACAGTTATACTCAAATTTCACACAGCTTCTAGATGGTTGGAGACTTCCTGAGAAACTCACAATAATAACTGTACAGGGGAGGACACAGATATAAACAAAATGAGGAGCAGATCTAAGTGGCAATAATGCAGAGACTGAACTCATTATATAGGGGCCAGGAGAGCTTGATACAACTTGTAAGAAGGACGCGCGAATGAAGCCATAGGAAACAAAGAGCTGACAATCCTGCTCTGAACAACAGAAAGGACGACTTACTCTACTACGAGTATAACGGTAGAAGGGGGGGACTGAGGCAGAACACGCTCGTGATCAAACATGCAGCATATTGTGCGTTAAAATTACACAAAGGATGATGAAATCATAGGCTATGTAACAAGATATACGGGAGGTATGCTCAAAAAGTATCCTTCTTTTAGCGGGTAAAAAGAAAAAAATAAACAAGCATACTTACTGAGCTCAGCCTTGATCTCACTCAAAGTATGTCCCATGGACTCAACACATTTAGCCCTGCAGTCCTTCCATTGCCGGATACATTTTGTAAAGTAAGATTTTGTGATGGCCAACAAGATCTTTGTCGCATATGTCTTTATCTCATGTGTGTCCTCGAATCTCGAAACCTTCAGAGGCTACAACAGTTAAGTAAATGGCCAAAAGTCATAGGGAGCCATGTCTGGGGAGTAGGGAGCCTACCTGACTTATGTGATCCTGCGTTTGTTCAAAAAATCCTGAATGAGATAAGTGGGCTAGAGCCTTGTCTTTGTGGAGTTGCCAGTCAACCGCCTCCCACAACTGCACTGACCATTTACATAATCCCCCCTCCCCCCCTCCCCCCCACACACGTTAAGGGATGGATAGGAGGGATAAATGGAAGGAGGGATGGATGGAAGAAGGGATGAATAGATAAGGAAACGGGAGGAGGGAGGGATACAAAACAGGTTGATTAGGTTGCTAAATGAATCAATGGTTGGGTGGATAGATGAAAGGAGAAACGGTTACCTGCAGGTGAAAGGATGGACAGGTTGATAAGCTGATGAAAGTCCAACGATGAAGAACATCGTCCCCAAACAAACACTGCTCGGAAAGGGCTAGATTGGGCTGCAGCACTAAACATAATCGAGAATATGCTCAACGATTCACGGTCACGGCCTCCAAGTCGCATCTCCTACCTGCAACTGGTTTATATATAGATAGATAGATAGATAGATAGATAGATATATGTATAGGGTGTGGGAAATATTTTCCCCCAGAGCAGTTGCACTCTTTACTTTTATCATAGTTATCCCTGGTTAAAGGCAGAGGAAAATTGAGACCGTTGTTAATTGTTCAAGCGGTTTTAATAACCCAGAAATGACGTTCTCTTTAATAATTCTTGTTATTGATAAATTAAATGCTACTGCATTTAACCCCCGTGGACAACTATACTTTGTAAATACATGTAATTATGTGGTATTTTCCACTGACCTAAACTGCGTCTGTGCGTTAGGTGACGTGGCAAGCAGGGAAAGATTCTCCTGTTAAGGCAGATGTGGAATTAAGATATTTACACAGTTAAAGGGAATATTTGGTCTAACTTTAGTTTAAGTAAAATTAAGATTAATTTGTTAGATTTGCCCTGTACATATCATGATGTAATTTAACTGTATTTAGTACTGTAATTAAATAAAAGTTGGCAACCCACAATTCGATGAAGAGTTGGGGCTTGCCGCGTTCACTCACTCTGCTCCTAGCTCTCGTGGAGTTAGCACGGTTGTATATACACACCATAAGGACGCTTGCTTGCTCAAGCAACTATACCAAGCAGCCTCATCGTCATCGGTTAACGATCACTCCCTCTTCACTAGCTAAGTAACCTTTATGAATTGGCCAATTCAAGGGGGGATTAGCTATGGGATAGAAGAGAAATAGCTATTGTAGGTGAGTTAAGTTCAAGTTACGTTTCGCCTAATTCTATGAGATTTGTTTGATTTACTTAAACAACTTTAGGGAAGAGTAACGACCTAAGAGTTGTTTACCAGAAAATTCTTGCATAGCGGTGTCCCGGCAGGGATACCGACTTGGATACATTAAACATTTTTCACATTTTGGTGCCCAGAAAGAGGGCCCCCGATTTGTTTAACAGAACTAGTAAACATTTTTCACCTTTTTGGTGTCCCGACCGAGTGAGGAAAACCGATGTGTGCCGAAGCGCTGAATGTGTTTAAAGTTGCTTTTGTGGGACACAGTTTACTGCCACGTTCGGTTGAAGTGGAAGACGTGGACGTACGTGTCTATAGAGCTCCAGGAGGAACGGCAAGCGCTTTCTCTGAAGATGAAAGGCTGAATGCCGTACTAGACTGGGAGCATGATCGTACTGTCCTGTTCCTTGGAGGAAATGATATCCATGAGGACGTGGAGGTCAATGAAGTAGTGGAGAATATTTTAGCAGTGGTAGGAGCCATAGAGGGCTCTTGTAAATCCTCAGTAGCCATAACCCTCCTCGAGCCAAGGAACCTGCCATATGGCTCTCCAGTTTGTTATGGAACATTTAAATTACTTAGCAGAGCTGTAAACCGACCGTTGCAACGGATCAGGAAGGGAAGAGATTTCATACATTTTAATGCCAAGCCCTTCCAAGCAATGTTGAAAGCTGATAGTATACATTGGAACCGTCATGGTAGGGAAGCGGTTCTGCAGAAATTTATAAACAATGTAGAACATAAGAAAGGAGAGTTCTTTGCTGTACAAGCTATGGGTGGGCCTATGGAGTATTGAGGTAATTAATTCTGAGCTCGGGGAATGTGGGTGTTTTGGCAATTGAGTGTGGGGATGAAATAAAACCCTAGAGGTTTAATAACCCTGGGGGATAGGTTGAAATTATAGACCTAATTCCAACACTCCTCAAAAATTTAATTATTAGCTCAGCTGTAATGAATATTACGAAATTGGGAGAGGGGATAATTTGCACAATGAGGACTTAATTCCTACCCTCTTCAAAATTTAAAATAATCAAATCATTACTAAGTTGAGGTAAAATTGTGGTTGGAATTCATAATTAAATTATTATATTAGAACTTCGTCAACATGTCTGTTTCTTTATTGCAAAGATCTTCTAGTAGTAAGGCAGGATGGGTAACTAGAGCCATAAATGATTGTAACCAGTCGTTGGACCAAGTACCTCTGTCCAAGGAGAGAATAAATAGTCTCCTAAATATCCTGAAAGATCGATGGAATAAGTACGAAGAGAGTTACTTAACTTTAGAAGCGGCTATAGTAAAGGCTGAGAATAAGGAACTCTTAGAGTCAGAAACTACGAAGTTTGAAAACAAATTAGAAGAATACTTAACTGTAGTAAAGACACTAGAGTCAAAATTAGCTGACACTGCCGCAGAAACACAAGTTGTGGCACAGCAGAGTAGAGCTGTGTTACCACAAATAACGCTTCCGGAGTTTGATGGGGAGCAGAACCGGAAATCCTTTTGGGATCAGTTCAAATATTTGGTACACGATAGAACAGATCTTCCTAAAGTCACCAAACTTACGTATTTGTTAGGACAGGTCAAAGGAACACCATATCAACTGATAAAAGAATTACCAGTAGAAGAAAATAATTATGAGGTGGCTTTGACCATCCTTAGACAAAATTACGAAGACAGGGAGCAAGTTATAAATCAATTATTGAGGGCTCTAATAGAATTACCCATGCCTAGGCACGATTTTGATTCCTTGCAAACATTTAGAATTGCACTAAGTTGTAATTTAAAGGCCTTAGGTACTTACGAAGATATCAAGACATCAGATTGGGTGCTTTCAAGAATTGTGTCCTTAAAGCTACCACCGAAAACCAAGGATGCTTTGTACGGTAGGTACCAGAAGGATAATTTCTCCTGTGAAGAGATTGAGGAAGGCTTGATGCAACTCTGTAAACATTTGCAAGGAACATTAAACACTACTGAGGTCAAACAGAAGACTGAAGTAAAGAAAAAACCCACTAACCAACTGGTTCTGAAAGTTAAGTCAGAGAAGACTAAGTATGAGCCTAAAGAAGAGATAGGTACTTTCCTTAGCTCCACAAAGGCCGAGGATAAAGTATTAAAGATAAGGAATAGACATGCTGAGGATATTAAGGAAATAAAACCTTCCATGGTAAAAGACAGGAAAGTTTGTGTCTTTTGTGGTGAGCAACATTCCAGTGTATTTTGTCAACACTACCCTGATTATGCTCCTAGAGTAGGGAAGCTTCAGGAACTGGGGTGTTGTATAATCTGTATGAACTCCGAACATGCTGCCGCGGACTGTAAGACTAAATTAAATCTTTGCTTTAAATGCAAAAAAGATCATCATCATAGTGCTTTATGCCCTAGGATGAAAATTGAGGTTCCTAAACCTGCAAGCGTCAATATGACAATTGCAAAAGGGAATGCTCCATTAGTAATGCCAGCTACAGTACCAATAGCAGATGTGAAAGTATTGTTTGAGAATAGAAACCAATTGGTATGTACCCTGTTTGATACGGGTGCTCAGAAAACCTTCATTTCTGCTGACATTGTGAAGAAATTAAAGTTACCAGTAATCGGCAAGGTAAATCTAGCCATTACAGGATTCTTGACAACCAGGAAGGCTCAGTCTTTTGATTTAGTTAGACCTGTAATACAATTAGGCTGATATAAATGCCGTATAACAGCAGCTGTGCTTGATACTATGGAGACAAGTATATACATAAAGGGATTGAAGGAAACCTCTGATCATCTACAAAGCTCAGATAAAGTTGGCTAAACAGAATGTTGAATCAGATACTGTGGGTCCCATAAAAATGATAATTGGTTCTGATTATTGTGGAAGATTCCTACATAGGACTTTCAAAAGGAATAAGGTACAGTTGTTCAAGAGTCCAGGAGGTAACCTTCTCATGAGTCAGTTGCCTTTTCCAAAACAAGTTAAAGGAGAGGCCAAACTAGTAGACTCAGTCTTTGTTACCCCCACACAGTCATTGATGGTAGCTAGAATAGGTGCAGAATTAGAACCTACTCAGATAAATGACTTGTTGGATGAAAATATTGAACCTGTACACAAACTGTGGGACCTAGACAATGTAGGTATACACTCTGAGGAACCAACCCCTGAAGATAAAATAACATTGGACTTGTATGATCAGTCTGTGGAATTTAAGGATGGACAGTATTGGGTAGGATTACCATGGAAACTAAACCATTCAGAGTTACCAACAAATTACCAAGCAGCTAAAGCTCAGTTAAATTCTCTTCTAAGAAAGTTGAGAGACAAACCAGAACATCTGACCCTATATGATAATATTATAAGGGATCAATTGAAGAATAAATTTATAGAAGAGGTAGAATACCCTGTTAACCACAAAGAAGGACACTACTTACCACATCATGCTGTAAGCAAGGATTCAGTAACTACTCCCATAAGAATAGTATTCAACTGTAGTAGTAAAGCGTCCAAGGGATCAGCTAGCTTGAACGATTGCTTATACTCTGGACCTACACTAACAGAGAAGTTAGGGAATGTGTTACTAAGATTTAGAGAGAAACCTTACGCTTACACAGCAGACATTAGTAAGGCTTTTCTCAGAATAGGACTGAGAGATGAGGATAGGAAATTTACAAAATTCCTCTGGCCTCATGATCCTCAAAATGAGGATAGGCCATTGAAAACTTAATGTTTCCGATCGGTGCTCTTTGGCTCTTGTGCTAGTCCTTTCATACTTTGCAACACTTTAAAGCATCATTTTGAAAATGCCAAATGTCCAGAAATAGGGCAGGCTTTTTATATGGATAATATGCAAGGTGTTGCTGATACAGAGTCGGAAGCTTTGAAGGCTTATGAAGTAGCCAATTCCGAATGAGGGAAGGCAAATTTGCCGTTACAGAGCTGGAATACAAATTCACCGCTTTTGAGGAATAAAATACAAGAGGACTATCCAGATTCTGGCATTCCCAAAATTCAAAATGTGTTAGGTCTTAACTGAGATACAACAGCTGATGTATTAAGTTTGAAACCAATTAAGTTCTCTGATGTCACTCTAACCAAGAGGTCCTTGTTAAGTCAGGTTTCCAAGCTATTTGACCCATTAGGATTTGTCAGTCCTATAGTTATAAGGGGCAAATGTTTAGTACAGGAGGCTTGGCGAGAAAAATTAGACTGGGACACTGAATTGGGTGAGACATATGTGGAACAATGGGAACAGATTAGAAAAGAGTTTGAAACTACATCAAGCACATGTATTCCCAGGAAAATAAACAGTAATGAGAAGTCGCACTTACACATATTTTGTGATGCTTCTCAAAGGGCCTATGGAGCAGTAGCTTATTGCGCAACAGGAGAGGATAGTAAGATTATAATGTCCAAAGCCAGAGTTGCGCCAATTAAAGAAAGAACCCTACCTCAAATGGAATTGGCTTCCATAGAAGTAGGAACTAAATTGGCCAGGTATATAACCATTACTCTTGATACTCAGTTTGAGGATATTTATATATGGACTGACAGTGAGATTTGTCTTTACTGGATAGGGGAGGAAGAGTGTAAAATTCCTTTCGTCCGTAATAGAGTGAAGACTACTAAAGAGCTGTCTTCCAAATTTAATTTCATGCATGTATCCTCCAAAGAAAATCCAGCTGATCTGCTCTTGAGAGGTTCGACCGTAAGGAGACTGATCAAAGATAACTTGTGGTTTAAAGGTCCTAAATGGTTACTCACTAAGGATTGGCCTGAACAGAATCAGTACAGTATTGCCGAGGTTAGTGTAGTGAACTTGGATCCTGTAGTACCTAAGCCAGAAGTAATTGACATCAGCCGATTCTCATCAATAAGACAACGTCTAAATACTACTAAATTGGTTGTTGAATTTTTAAATAAAAAAGTGGGGTTTCAGAAATTAGATATCCTAGAATACTGGCTGAAAAGAGTGCAAAGAAATTCTTACGGGGAAATATATAAACTTTTAGGCCGAGACACTGGAAAAAGGAATAAGCTGATGAAGAATTTAGGCTTGTTCTTAGACGGAAAAGGTCTGATAAGATGTCGAGGCCGATTGGTAAAGGCTGACTTGCCCATCCAAACCAAACATCCCATTTTATTACCTAAGAGTGGATGCTTTGTACAACTTATTATAAAGGAAGCCCATGATTCCACTCTCTATGGAGGTGTACCGCAGACCTTAGCCCAAATTCGGGAAAGGTACTGGATTCCTAAGGGTAGACAGGTTATTAAAAATATCTCAAAAACTGCATCATTTGTAGGAGGTATGAGCAGCGACCTTATATCTACCCAGGACCACCAGCCCTGCCGAAGGATAGGGTGAACATATGTCGGCCCTTCCATGTAACAGGAGTGGACTACACAGGGGCTATAACTGTTACGGGTGAGGAAACTCCCTATAAAGTTTACATTTGTTTATTTACTTGTGCCTACACAAGGGCAGTCCATCTAGAACTAGCGGAAGACCTAAGCTCTGAGACATTCCTCAATGTCTTTCGCAGATTTGCTGCTAGAAGGTCTTGTCCTGGGAAGTTAATAAGCGACAATGGAACTAATTTCGTTGGAGCAGCACCCTTACTGTTGAACATAATGAACGACCCAAAAGTTAAGTCGGTGCTGGGAATCCGAAATTGTATTTGGCAGTTCAGAGCTCCAAGAGCTCCATGGCAAAATGGATTTACCGAAAGAATGATTGGTATTGTCAAGAACTGCCTGAGGAAAACATTACATAGAACTAAGATCACGAGAGAAGATTTAAGAACAGTAATAACTGAAATTGAAACCAGGGTTAATAATAGACCCTTGACTTATCAAGATGACACTAGCAACTCGCTAGAGGCCTTAACACCGGCTCACATGTTACATGGCAGGAAGCTCCATCCGATGCCTTGTGTGGATATCCAGGAAGAAGTTGATGATCCTAACATAGAAAATAATGATTTAAGACAACATCTTCGGGAGGGATATCAACGTCTGAAAAGGGAGCTGGATACTTGGAATAGACATTGGAGCGAAGAGTATCTTTTGAGCCTACACGAGAGGTTTTATGGAGCTCAAGCTGCCAGCAACAAATCAGTTATTAACATAAGAGATGTGGTCTTAGTGAACACTGAACATGCCAAGATCCCAGTGGCCATTAGCTAAAGTGATCTCCACACACCCAGATTCTGAAGGGGTGCTGAGACTCGTAAAAATAAAATGCAGGGGACATACCAGTATAAAAACTATTGATAAATTGGTACCCCTTGAGTTAGCAGCCACTCCGGATCCAGAGGATGGTGAAGATCAAACGGGTCAAGAGGCGCGACCTAGTAGGGCCGCAGCACAGGGTTCTCGAGAACTATGGAGGGAACTCTTGGCTAAGGGTCATATTACATGATACAGTGTATCATTTTCTGCCGGCCCCGAAACTGTGGGAAATATTTTCTCCCAGAGCAGTTGCGCTCTCTACTTTTATCATAGTTATCCCTGGTTAAAGGCAGAGGAAAATTGAGACCGTTGTTAATTGTTCAAGCGGTTTTAATAACCCAGAAATGACGTTCTCTTTAATAATTCTTGTTATTGATAAATTAAATGCTACTGCATTTAACCCCCGTGGACAACTATACTTTGTAAATACATGTAATTATGTGGTATTTTCCACTGACCTAAACTGCGTCTGCGCGTTAGGTGACATGGCAAGCTGGGAAAGATTCTCCTGTTAAGGCAGATGTGGAATTAAGATATTTACACAGTTAAAGGGAATATTTGGTCTAACTTTAGTTTAAGTAAAACTAAGATTAATTTGTTAGATTTGCCCTGTACATATCATGATGTAATTTAACTGTATTTAGTACTGTAATTAAATAAAAGTTGGCAACCCACAATTCGATGAAGAGTTGGGGCTTGCCGCGTTCACTCACTCTGCTCCTAGCTCTCGTGGAGTTAGCACGGTTGTATATACACACCATAAGGACGCTTGCTTGCTCAAGCAACTATACCAAGCAGCCTCATCGTCATCGGTTAACGATCACTCCCTCTTCACTAGCTAAGTAACCTTTACGAATTGGCCAATTCAAGGGGGGATTAGCTATGGGATAGAAGAGAAATAGTTATTGTAGGTGAGTTAAGTTCAAGTTACGTTTCGCCTAATTCTATGAGACTTGTTTGATTTACTTAGACAACTTTAGGGAAGAGTAACGACCTAAGAGTTGTTTACCAGAAAATTCTTGCATAGCGGTGTCCCGGCAGGGATACCGACTTGGATACATTAAACAATTTTCACATTTTGGTGCCCAGAAAGAGGGCCTCGATTTGTTTAACAGAACTAGTAAACATTTTTCACATAGGGTGTGTATGGGCAAGTGATTTTCTCTAATACATTCTTCGCTGAAAGTGATTGCAAATTCTGCACTGTATACTTTCTTTATACCTCAGGATATTTAGTCTTGTCTGGTGGGATGTGTATGATTTCGTCATAGTTTTTTCCGTCCTTTTCATTTCTTGCTAGATCGCGATTTTTGGTCTTTTAAGCCTTCTTCAGAAGCCTTCGTAGATAGATGTTTATTCCTCCATAACTGAGGTGGAAATGGAAATGTGCTGAGCAGGAGAGGTGGGCACTATTTAATCCGTGTCCTGGATAGAACACCTGTGTGTACTCCATCCAGAATGGTTGTTATAATTGGGGTTTGGCCCGCCGTAAGCTTAGGAAGACTTGGAGATCCTCTGCTTGTATACTGAGTTAGAGTTAATTCTTTGATATACAGTGCTTCTAGGGGAGGCATCTTACATCTTCACGTATAATTAAAATTTCTGTATTGTCTTCCAATATTTTCCTTGTAAGGGCAAAATGTTCCTGTTTAAGTTGTTTTTTAGATGCTCCAGTTGTAAGGTTGTAACTCAGGCGTCGAGACAATTTCATAGTCGTCATGCCCACTTAGGCAGATGGGAAGGCTTTGCAGTTCCCTCGTTGACAAGTAAACCTGTATACAGCATGTGATCTCTGAAGTATGTCTCTCTCCTGGCAGGGGCTTTTGCTTAGTAGCAGGTAACTGGTCTTTGTAATCTTGTTGTATATCACAAGGTTAAATCTCTTTTCTGGGTTCAGTGGCTTCACATTTCACTTAACTGTTTGTTTCATAGTTCTTTCTTCTTCCTTGTAGGCTGTTGAAAAATTTGCTCTGTAGGAAAGGTTGATGCCATCCTCCTTATGGTTTCAGTCGTTATTGTTGTTGTACCAGTTATTGATGATTTTCCAAGTTCGTCGGTTGATGACCGTGTTAGAGAAGCCATTGTTGATAAATAGTTGTATAGAGCATTCGATTTCTTTGTGTACTTGTTGGAAAGAGCTGCAGTGAGTGCACTTCAGATGTAACATCTATGGTTGAGACCTTATATCTCTGTGGGCACTCACTACCACCATGTAGGTAGTGGCCAGGGTTCGTAGCTTTCATGTAAACATCCGTGTTGAAGGAGTCTTCATCTTGCTTCACGACAACATCGAGAAATGCCATCGTTCCATCAACGCTATTTTCTATGGTGAAAGTAAGGCCGGAAATCTCTTCCAGGCAGTGTCTAAGGTGTTCAGTGTGATCTTCGCTCTTAATCGTAATAAAAATATTGTTGATATATCTGCATTAGATGTCTGGTTTCTCTGTCTTGCTGGACACTTCCTCCTCAATGTGTCCCATGCAAAAGTTTGCTAGCTGCATTCACACGGTGGAACCCATGGCTACACCGTCTATCTGGTGGTATTTATTTCCTCAGGGACAGCTGAATGGAGCTTCCTTAGTATAGCACTAGAGCAGGCCACATAGGCCTGATTCGGGGATATTAAGATTAGAAGTGGAGTCGTCATGGTATAAACAACAAAGGATGTATCCGATGGTACAATCAACAGGGATATTTGTAAATAACAACTCCACGTCTAATGATGCAATACTTCCTCTTGCTTTGTTTAACTTCAGGATATCCAGGAATTCTGATGCTGAATTTAGGCTGTAGGTAACAGGGACATAGGGGAGTCAGGATGGTACTTAACTTCTTGGTGAGGCTGTAAGTTGGTGTAGGGATTTGAGAAATTATTGGTCTGAGCTTATTGCCAGGCTTATGCATTTTTAACCCGTCACATCCCGACCGATTTTCCACCACTGACTCCCCCCAATCCCGACCAATTTTGGAAAAGCTTTTTTTTTTTGCTCAAACCTCCGCTTTTGGTGAGAAACATCGAAAATTCATAGAGAAATCGCTCGACTGAGGTTTAAAATACTCGATACAACTAGCAGTACTCCTTACCTTAATGGGTTTTCTATCAGGCTGGCTCCAAAGAAAACGAGTTTTATGGGAGGGTAACTATTCCACACCACTCATAAATGGTATTTATTTATTTATTTGGTACGAATTTATATGTAGTACAAGAGTATAGTGGTTTTCACACAGTAATATAGTCAGTATAAGTATTGTTTCACTCACTAACACATCATCATACCTGACCTTTTTCGGCAACATTACCTGATCATCATTTCTGACTGTTTCTTCCTCTAATGCTATGGAAACTTTGTCCTCCACATTGTCATCGAATGGGGAATCACTCTGGCCCTGAATGTCTTTATTGACCAGGTCATTGATAACAGGTGATTTGCTGAGACAATGGCGTGTGGGGGGGGAGGTCATGTGAGGTAAGGCATTGTCCCTGCCTGGCATCTTGTAGAGGAAGGTGTCCCGTGTATACGTATCAAAAATCAAGAGCGAAAATTGAAAATTGCGCAACTTATGAACCTTGCAATTGCGGGATGTACTGCTACGTCGATGGAACTAGCTGTGACAAAACGTTGAACATGCCCATACGTCAACGGGACGCCTCGGGTTAAACAGCCATAGGAATAACTCATTCCATATTCACCAGAAAACTTGCTAAATTTAATGCTGTTGCTGGAGGCATTATTGGTATCAGTCAGTTTGTTGACTTTCCTTTTGAGTGCTTCTTTCGGATCTTTTGTCACTTTAGAGAATTTCATCTCGTCACGGAGGATGACATCGATTTTCTAAAGGCATTCGGCTCTGCCAATGAGGAAATAGGCAGCAGCATTGTCTGTTCTATTGATGGTAACATATGGACCCGCTTGTAACTGCTTAGCTGCTTCAGTGTCTTTCTTCTGTTATTCTAATGTTGAAGCTCCCTTAAGATTTTGAAGCCTCAGTGATAATTTCTTGCGTGAAGGTAGGTTCCACAATAACATCACACTTTTCTGCTAAGCTTTCCATGTCATCCAAAAGTTTTTCACAGTCTACTGTGTATGTGTGTGTGTGTGTGTGTGTGTGTGTGTGTGTTCGGAATTTCTCTGGTTTGGACATTATATGGCAGTTGAGTCCCAAGTTGAGTGGCTCGTCTCGATCGGGAGCGAGTGTCTTGTTTGTTACGTCAATGTAGTCATTAATCAGTACCAAATGAGCTATGACTGGGGGAGGTACTGTGCTGTTTGGCCCTTTAAATTTCCACTCTTACCCCCGTCCCGGCCGTGCAACATATTTCAGTATACCAGTAGTGCTTGTGTAGTGTTTAGGCACTGTTGTGATTAGACTTGGTGCTTGCAACAGGAAATATGGTGTTTGTGAAGCACTTGTGGTCATTATCAGCCGTTGGCCCAAAGAAGATTGTGCTACTGTTCTTATCAACTACACTGCCTCTATCCTGCACCAAATGTGAGTATTCAACTATAAAAAATAGTGACAGTGAATCACGTGAACCAAAGAATTGGTGAAATACATGCAGTAGCTTAGTAGAAGGCAGGAAACTGCCCTACAATCACAACATGGCGTGGGCACACAGTAGTTTTTTTGCATTTTTCTCGAAAACTGTGAGGCTTAGTATTACCGTTTGGTCTCAAATGAAAGCCAATGAAATTCTGCATAGGATGATAAAACAAAAACTTAACAGTGGCAAGAAAAGTTTTTCGCTAAAGCTACCCGCATAAAAAAATCTGTTGTCTGTCAGAAATGGGTTTTACTTTTTCACTTATTACTTGAACACCATACCTCGTATCAAACTGGGACCTCCGGCAAATAAAATTCTCTTTCCAGTAATTGTATAACATGTAGAGACTGATTAGTAAACATTCGACTTATGATGTTGGGAAGTGAGATGTATGTTTCTGAATGTTTATTCCTGTAACATACGGTTAGTGTGTTTTGTGTGTGTGTGTGTGTGTGTGTGTGTGTGTGTGTGTGTGTGTGTGTGTGTGTGTGTGTGTATGTGTGTGTGATTTTGCTTATCGTGTAGAACAAACATCAATGAAGAGGAATATGTGGGTTTTGTGGCAAAATAAACATGTTTGGGTGGTTAAAATAAGCCAAGAATACACTTTTTTGGAGTGCGCGGCAGGCGGAGGGGGGGATGGGAGAAAAGCTGATTCGTCATGGCACAGAAATCTTACTAACTTCTAACTTATTTTGGTTTCACTTAATGATCAAGTTTCGATGTTGAACCATCATGTCCTGGAATGCTCCATCAATGGTTGTCCTCAAGGCTGCATCTGTATCTGCATTAAATTATTTTTCTCTTCTTCATTAGCATATTTGGGTCTGAGTTCATTGATTGTATTTTGGAGTTCTTTTATCCTCTTATTCATGTAATTCCTCCTCTCTTCCTCCCTGGGTCTCCGGCGTCTTCTGTTGTGGCTGACTACCCCATCACTAATGATATTAATGGTATATATAGGGAGGAGATTTTCCCTAATACATACCTTGTTGAAGGTGATTGCAAGTTCTGTATTTTATACTTTCTTCAGCATATTTTCTTTACACCTCAGGAGTGCCTTAGTCTCGTCGGGTAGGTTGTTTGATTTCGCCGTAGTTTGTTTCGTCCATTTCATTTTTCCCAAGATCGCAATTTCGGGTCCCTTAACCCTTCTTCAGTAGCCTTGGTAGATAGATATTTTTTGCTCTGTGACTGAGGTGAGAATGTGCTAAGCAGGTGGGGTGGAAGGTATTTAATCCGTGTCCTGGATTGGACACCTGTGTGTACTCGATCCTGATTGGTTGCTATAACTGAGGTATGGCCCGCCGTAAGCTTAGGAGGACTTGGAGATTTCCACCTGTATATTGAGTTGGGGGTTTGATTTTTTTATTCGTCCATTATTTTCCTTGTTAGGGCAATTTCGCGTTCCTGTTTCAGATGGTTTTTATGTGCTCCACCTGTAAGGTGGTAACTCAAGAGTCGAGACAAGTTTTTGGTCACCAACCCACATAGGCAAAGGAGGAGGGGAGGGGGGGTTTCGTACTTCCCTTGTTGACAAGTAAACATGTATACAACATGTGTCCTCGGAGTATGTCTCTCTCCTGGAGGGGGCTGTCCCTTAGTAGTTCCCTTTTTGACAAGTAAACATGTATACAACATGTGTCCTCTGGAGTATGTCTCTCTCCTGGAGGGGGCTGTCCCTTAGTAGTAGAAGACCAGTATTATTACTCTTGTAGTATTTTACCAGGTAAAGTCTCTTAGCTTCACATTTCGCTTCACTATATATTTTACAATTCTTCCTTCTTTGTAGGCTGTTCAGAAGTTGGCTGTGTACAGTAGAAACGGTTGATGGTATCCTCCTTTTGGTTTCTGCCGTTATTCTTGTTGCACCGTCTCTCTCTCTCTCTCTCTCTCTCTCTCTCTCTCTCTCTCTCTCCGTACTATATATATATATATATATATATATATATATATATATATATGTTGCAATGGTTTGGGCATATGGAGAGAATGGATAATGAGCGATTGGTGAAAAAGATAACTAGATCTGATGTGAGAGGTGTAAGACTGAGAGGAAGACCACGAATAGGATGGATGGACAGTGTGAAGAGAGCGCTGGATGCGAGAGGGATGTCTGTTGAGCATGGAAGAGTGGCTGTGCATGACAGAAATAAATGGAGAGAAATTGTGAATGAATAAGTGATGACGCAGCCCTGAGGGGATATTCTCCCGCATTTGGTCTGATCAGCTAGTCAGGTCAGGTGCGGGTAAGGGGATGGGTCTGTTATGATGTGGCAGGGGTAAACCAGTTCTGCTGTCGGGCCCTGCTGTGGATGTCACTGCTTGCATTGCGCAGTTGACCCTTGTGCCGTGTGATGCGGTGAGGATCTGTCCGTTCTCCCCTTTGGGGCTAAGATGCGAATGAATGTGTTTGAATGGATGAGTAAATGGAGAGTGAGTCGTCCTGTCTCGGCTACCTCCCTTTCCTTGGGGGAAGCAGCCTAGGTATATATATATATATATATATATATATATATATATATATATATATATATATATATATATATATATATATATATATATTATTTCTACTGTAATATCATGATTCAGTATGCTGCATGTGCATTTCTGAAATGCTGTATATATATACTCATGTTTACTTACTTGTTTATACACTCATTTAGTTTTGACTCCCGTCTACCACGAATCTAGACCATAAGATAAATGTGTGCAGTATTTGTTTTTATATTTTTGTTCTTTACTTATAAGTAAACTACATTTATTCCTTTACTTTTGGCCAGTTGAGGAACAGTCACGTACTGTACATGTGATCTTACTTATATTCTACATATCTCTCTCTCTCTCTCTCTCTCTCTTCACACACACACACACACACACACACACATATATATATATATATATATATATATATATATATATATATATATATATATATATATATATATATATATATATATATGTATATATATACATATATATATATATATATATATATATATATATATATATATATATATATATATATATATATATATATATATATATATATATATATATATAGATAGATAGATATAGATATAGATATATATAATTATCTGCCTTTAAGACAAAATAAAAGATATTGATGTTGATTTATGTGTTTGGTTGTTTTATTATCTCAGTGCCTGTGTCTGTCTGTATTTAATCGTTACCGATCTGGCCAGAAGCCATTTCATTTTTCTGTCATTCTAGCCCAGATTTCTTGCATGCATGTGCACCATAAGTTATGTACGGGTGATTTTGTTTTATTCTAGGTATATGCGATATTGATTTTATTCTATGCATATATTATTATTTGTTGACTGATATAATCTCTGGAAGCTATTGAAGCTAGGAAAGTAACAAGGATTCCATTTGGTTGGGTAAATTATGTGAAGAGCACATGACAAAGGTTTTGCATTTATTTATTTTATTTTTTTTGCTGACCATTGATGGAATGACTACCTGACAGGTGCATGCGGAGACCAAACATATAAAAAAAAAAAAGGTGCAGGTGGTTAGGCCTGCATGACTGTACCGGGAGTCTTGGGCTTAAATAATACATGAAAAAGTCTCTGGTTACTTTCAGGGGAATGCTCTTAATATTCTCATTGTGTCTTTTCATATTTCTGGGTTTTACCTGATCCCATCCTTACGCCATGAACACATTAGCAGCAGCATGGAGTTCCGCAGCATTGTAACCTGCACAAGAAACCACACTGGCAACTGGCAGGAGCAGGCAAGATCTTAAGCCCAATCTGGTGCGCGCGAGAAGAGCTGATAAATTTTCTTGCTTAAGATCGAGAAAGCAGTCACGTAAAATGGATACTTAGCAGTTTATAGATAATATTTTGAATGCAAACTTTTTTAGACATTCTTTCTTAAAAACAATTAACAGTGGAATTAATATAATGCACTGGAGGAGAGCTGAAGGAGAAGCTGGGCGTCTGGTACAGATAATCAACCACACTAGGCTATCCTTGTTCCCTCCTGCTTACGCTAGCACTCCCAGTGTGGTTGTGGCCTAGTGGTAAAATATTTACATGATGCGATGATGATTTTGGTGGTGGTTTTCTTTTTACTAATTAATTTTGTCTTCTTACCCCACGAATAATAGAAGGAATATAATGATGGTGATGATGATGAAGAGGAGGATTTTTTCTTTTCCTTGTAGCCAGTCTTATCCATCCCATGAATAGCAGGGGTATGGGGTAGGATGATGATGATGGTGATAATGATTATGATTTTATTATATCCTTCCACAGAAGGTTGGAGTATCAAAACTGTTTTAGGATAAGTAATCGATAACCTAATATCCTTGTATGTCGGACATGGATCTATACGTATTAGTGTTATATATTCTCTTTCTCTCACTCCTTAAACCTTCATCTCTCTCTCTCTCTCCCTCTCTCTCTCTCTCTCTCTCTCTCTGCAATCAAGTTTAAAACTTTGCCCTTGTATTTTATTTTATTCCTTCCCTGTTTTTTTCCTGTACTCCGGCTTGATTTATAGTCTCTGTTCTACCTTCGCTCCATTTCCATAATTCTGCTTCTTCTATACCTACGTCCCACGGCTCCTTTCATGCCCATCATTCGTATTTGCTCATATCTTGCTGTCTCCCTTCCTCTTTGCCCATACTCCACCCATCCTCCCTCCTCGTCCGTGTCCCTTCGTCTGTCTTCTTCCCTTCTCTCTCCTTTTCTCCATTTTCTCTTCTTTTCCATTCTACTTTACAGTTTGTCTTCCTTTTACCCTACACTCTGTTTGACCCTTGCTCTTCCCTGCTCTTCCACTCTTATTCTACCCCCTCCCTTTCCTTTCCTTTTCTTCTCATCGTATCACTGTTTTCTGCCTTATTCTTATCTTTATTCTTCTTACCAATCTCCATTCTATCGTTAATCCCTTATACTGTATATCCTTCTTTCCTGTTTTATACTAACTTCCTTAACCTTCCTCACCCCCTTGACTCTCTCGTACCTTTATTATTTCCCTGTATTTCAGACTTTCTCCCTGTTTGATCGTTGCTCCTGTCCTGTCTCACCTTGTTTTATCCTCGGGCCTCTTATATTACTTCTTTCTCTCTCTTCTCTCCTCATCAATTTCTTCTACCCTTTGTTTTTTAACTATCTTTATCCTCATACTATCCCTATCCTACTCTCCTCCTCATTTCCTTCTTATCTTTTCCCTTGCCTTCCACTGTCGTTTTGCCTTCTCTTTATTCTGTTCCTATCCTTCCCTAGTCTTCCAACTTAAACTCTTCTTTTTCTCCTCTTCTTCCACTTCTATCGTTGCCCACTTATTTTTGCCTTCTGCCCTCTGCTTTCGTCTCATCTCTATCTCTTTCTTCCCTCCCCTTACCGTTTCTCCATCTAATCCTGAATCTCTCCCCTATGACTTCCCATAAGCAGGAGGGGGGGCGGTGATCCCCGGGCCAAACGAGGTGTACGTAGAGGCTGGTTCACGCCTGTTACTCACATGTTGGGTACAGGCGCCACCGCGCCCACCTGGGCCCATCACCTGGCTGCACGACTCCACACCAGTACACGCGACAGGCGACAGGTAGGTGTAATCCCGTGCCTTGGACCTGTGCATAAAGTTTTTACATATTTGATTATCAGAGCGTCCGTAGACGCTATGCAGAGACGGCTTCAACACACCCATTGCCTTTAACAAACAATACGAGTATGGTTTGTAACTCCCAGACACGCATGTTTAAATCTGTATTACAGTCAAGCATTAATCTTCGAGGTAACTGTACTAGTAACAAACGCTAAAGAAAACAGTATTAAAATGCTAAAGAAAACAGTATTAAAATGCTAAAACAAAATACGTTAAAACCCCGTATTCTTCTTCTCTTTGTGTTCCTTCGTTGGGCCTAACTCTAAAATGCATTACCAATCACTTATTTCCTTTTTCTTCCCCACAAAATAGGTTTCAGTATTCACTGGGTATGATCTGTGATATCTGATAATGGCCACAAAAGCTCAGGGGTGATACGTCGAGAATAGGTAAACTTTTACGCCTTTGATCTGATTTCCAACTAAACTTGGCGGAAGCATTGAGGATCAGCAATGGAAGTGATTCACCTCTGAGAAGAGTCGGCCCAAGGTTAAAGTCAGAGGATAGGGCTAAAGTTTTCATCCTTTAGCTTAAAAGATTTTCATATGATTTGAACCTTTTTTGCTAAAGTTTATAAGGTCAGCCACAGATGAATGATTGTTTTAAGAATAGGGCGAAGGTTAAGGACACGGTAAAGGGTCAACGTAAACACTTCTGAGTTAACTTTGACCAAACATAAGTGAGGAGTTAAGGGTCATGCATGGATGGAGCGTTTGCAGTTCGAGAACAATCTCTCAAACGTCAAGGCCGTACAGCCCGGGCAAAAGTCAAGTTCTGCATCGACTGTAAGACGCAGGTGTTGTGATTTGACTCTTCACGTCAGTGTGCCGCAGACTTTGGCCCAAAACCGGGGAAGGTATTGGATTCCTAAGGGTTGACAGGTCATGAAGAAATATCTCAAAAGTTGCATTATATGTAGGAGGATTGAACAACGACCATATGACTATCCAGGACCATCTGCCTTACCAAGGAATAGGGTAAATGTAAGTCGGCCCTTCAAAGTAAGTGGAGTTGATTACACAGGGGCGGTGGCTCAATCGGTAGAAAGGTGGCCTGCAGTCCTACCGGACCCAGTTTCAAATCCCGGCTGGGGCAGGGAACAGTTTAAGGATTTGAATTTCATGAAATCAGACTTTACTGATCTACCAAAAGACCCGCTGACATGTCGAATATCCCCGCTAATATCAATACACCAGTCCTGTATGAGACAGCCGTAGCATGTATTCAATATGGACGGTGGGTGTTAGCATCGAAGTGGTGACATACTGAGGTGTATGGTATGTAGGAGGACTGCTGGGCCTTGGGAGCAGACTGTGAAGCCTATGCCCAGAGCTGGATACATAAAAAAGAAAAAAAAACTGCTATGGGTGAGGGAACTCCCCATAAGGTGTATATATGTTTGTTTACTTGCACCTACACAAGGGCAGTTCATCTAGAAATGGCAGAAGATTCAAGTTCAGAGACATTCCTGAATGTATTTAGAAGATTTGCAGCTACAGTAGAAGGTCTTGTCCTTTAATAAGCGACAATGGGACCAATTTCGTTGGAGCAGCACCTCTACTTTTAAATATAATGAATGACCCAAAGGTTAAGATAGTGCTGAAAATCCGAAATTGTACCTGGCAGTTCATAGCTCCAGAGCACCATGGCAAAATGGATTTATCGAAAGAATGATTGGTATTGTGAAGAACTGTCTCAGGAAAACCTTACACAGAACTAACATCAACAGAGAGGAGTTGAGAACAGTGATAACTGAAATTGAGGCTAGGATTAATGATAGACCTTTAACCTATCTGGATGATACTAGCGTTTCGACTGAGGCACTGACGCCGGCTCATATGTTATTTGGCAGAAAGCTTCATCTGGTGCCTTGTGTGGATATCCAGGAGAAAACAGTGAATTAGGACAACATCTGCGTGAGGGATATCAACATCTGAAAAGTGTATTGGACATCTGGAATAGAAATTGGAGCGAAGAATATCGTTTGAGCCTCCAAGAAAGATATTATGGGGCTCTGGCTATCAGCAACAACTCTTAAACACAGATGTGGTCTTAGTAAAAACTGAACAACCAAGATCCCGGTGGTCATGAGCAAAAGTGATTCAGAGGGGATGCTGAGACTTGAATAAAATTATATGTAGGGGACATACCAATATAAAAACTATTGATAAACTGGTGCCCTCTTAGGTCCCGGCTACCCCAGATACAGTCGATGGTGGAGAGCAATTGGGTCAAGATGCACGACCTAGAAGGGCTGCAACACATGGTTCTCGAGACCTATGGAAAGAGTTAAGTTTATTAATAATAATTCTTTTTATTAATAAACAAAATGCTACTGCATTTAACTTTTGTGGACACCAATATTGTAAATGCATGTAAATAGTTAGGAATTTTCCATTGACTTTACTACACATGCATGGTGGGTAAGACGTGCCTTCACGCAAAAAACTGATGAGGTTTAAAACATATTTACATAGATAAAGGGAATATTTGGCTTTAGTTTCATTAAAACTATGAGTAAATTAAGTTAGATTTACTTTGTATATTTCATGAAGTAATTTAACTGTATTTAGCCTTGTAATTAATAAACAGTTAGCATCTCTTGAATCCTATGAGGAAGAAGAGACTCGCCATGTTTACACTCTGTTTCTGAAGCCTGTTCAAGTTGCATGTTGTATAATATGCACCTGAGGATGCTTGGAAGTCCCAGGCAACTGACTGAAACATCAGGCCCATTTTCATTTCTTGCTCCAACTCTGTCTATCTAAGTAACCTTTATGATATGTCCAAATATGGGGGGAACTGGCAAGGAGATAAGGAGGATTATTACTGGGGAGTTAGAATATTAATTATACCTTAATCTCCTAAGAGACCTAAGTAAATTTACTATTGGTCGTGTTTAGACTAACACTCATCGGATGAAGGAAGTGTCTAAAAATTTCTGACAACATCTTTGACTTTCGGCCAATTAAAAACTATTCATGAAATGCACGCACGGCGGGGTGAACCTGACACCACCACCCCAGGAAAAGAGTGTGAGGAGGTGATATCCACCCCACTAGGAGACAAAGAAGGGGCTAATTTACCTGACCCAACGTTCTGGCATCAACAACATATGTGCTTCGTGACTCGGTGCCCCTCTTCCATGCAGCCAGACCACCCGGCAGTGTACAGGGAAAGTACACTACTCTCCAACAGAGGGAATGCTCACCAGAATCAGGGTGGGACTTCCAAAGACAAGCTCCCAAGCACACCCTCGGACGCTGAGTCCTTTGGATTGGCGTCCTACTTGACTGAGGACTCAGGAGGAGCCTCTAGGGTTGCTATCCCCCTACCTCGACAGACAGAGGGCACGCTCCACCAGAGCTGTGGCGAAAGCCGAGAGAGTACGCCTGGCCTCTTCCTCCCAATGTTGCAGGTACAGAACCTTCCCCGATGGAAGGAGGGCACACTTCACTGAAGCTGTGTCAAAAGGCACGAGAGTACATCCGACCTCATCCTCCCGTCATCCCAGGGACACGTGTCTCCTTCCCGACGAATGGAGGCATGCTCCACTGGAGCTGTTGCGAAAGCGAAGAGAGTACGCCCGACCTCTTCCTCCCTATGTCTCAGGGGCAGGAGACTCTAGCCCTACAGCAGGAGCTCAGACTCTGCCGGAGCTGCGACGACCACAGGGACAGCCCAATGGGAGCCTGCTCCCCGTCGCCAGTAATGGCAGTGTCCGGGAGAGGCTCTCCCGACCTCTCCCGTGTCCCTGACTCTCGTAGGAGCGCAGGGAGTGCCCGACGGGGCTGTGTGACGGAGGGGGCCACCTCTGGCTCAATCAGCCACCCCTGTGGTAGAGTGAGGTGCCCCTCCCATCGTCTCTCTCCCCGTACAGGCTCCCCACCTGAGTCCGGACCCAGTGAGGCATCCCCGAGGCCTGGTGTCCAGTCCCTCAAGCCCCGCCCTCCCCCGGTGCTGATGGGTTCTGCCAGGACCAGAGGCCGCAGCCCACCCCTAATGGCCTCCCTCTGCCACCGAGGCCACAGCCCCCAGAGTCAGCGAGCCACTCCAGGTGTCCACTGTGGCAGCAAGGCTTCTCCTGGAGTAGGTGGCTGCAGTTCCTCCCTGTCAGCCGCCCCTGACGGGCATGAAACCAACCCCGCTCGGACACCGCCTTCCTCCCGGCTGATCTTAGGCCTGGGCCTCCCTTGGTCTCTCCCCCAGACCCCGACAGTGACGAAGGGCCGACGACGTGCTGCACATCTACTGGCCTTTTCGGCCCTCTGCCCAGAGAACCCTGTCTCCCGTAGGGCCGACGCAGCTGGAGAGCCGCCCCACACAGTGTCCCGTTCCTCTCGGACTACTGGCCACTCCATGGGCCACCCTTTCCTGTGCAGCTCCCCGGACGGCCCACCTCCCAATCCTGGCTGCCACCTGGAGCTCCTGACGAAGGCCCCTTCACCGGTGGGCCGTGTTCTCTCTGACTGAAATGTGAGTAACAGATCTCATGACTTTCCACTCCCCCAGTGTAATGATCCTGACCCCGAGTGAACCAACCAGTGTGATGTTGTCCCCCCTCCCCCGGAGTGTCTCCCCAGTGCCTCTCCTCCCCCGTGCGTCCCTCTACCCTCCCCTTAGTGTCCCCCCCTGGTGAACCAAGTACCTGTGACTTACAAGCGGAGTACCTCACCCCATCCACGGGCTGGTTTCCCCTGGACAGTGTCACTCGCAGAAAACAACAACATCCCAGTACATCCTTGTTCAGTGCTGTCCCCCTTCCCTTCTCTACCCCTGGCCCCCGTCCCCACGGAAAACAGTCCCTCCCTATCCTCACTAAAACCTCCCCCCTCCCCCCTTAGGTGTGATATACTGTATACTCTCGTCCTGTGTGACGCGGCCTAGTCTAAGTCTAGCTAGGCTTTCCGTCTATGTCACACGGATATATTATATTAGCTAGGACCTCGTCTATGTCCTGCGAACCCTTAGGCTTAAGGACCTGAGTAAACGAGTTGTCTCTGTGGATATACTGGATAGTGTTGTTTGTGAATATGCCGATGGTGATATGCTCGATATATTTGTGATAAAACCTATGACATTGTGTGTATGTCAGTTAGACTCCAGGAAAGTGTAAACCCATATACGAGACATATGTGCTGAACTAGGAGGACAGTGATTGTCATAATCATCGGTGCAAGTTGTTGTGTAATCTCAGCTTTGGCTATAGCATTGTGTGTGTAACCGCTCTCTGATAGTGTAATAATGATGGTCATAAACATCACTGCAAGTCGCTGTTTAATGTCAGCTTTGGCTATAGCACTGTGTTTGTAATCGCTCTCTGATATTGTAACAGTGATTGTTATAAACATCGGTGTAAGTTATTGTGTATTCTCAGCTTTGGCTATAGCACTGTGTGTGTAATTGTTCTCTGATAATATAGCAGTGTATCTTTTGACCTGTGGTGTTTGTGTTTTTCCTTCCTTGTTGATACTGACCCGGTCAGGAACAAAGAACCCAGCGCTGCACCGTGTCTGGACCCTAGAAGTCGGGGCACAGAATACGCTGCATAACAATACATTTTATTTTAGCAACAGTCGTGACCTTTACTCATTTTTAGCATGGCTAGGATGAGGAATGTACTGTAATGGTATTTAATGGTTTTAGATTTACTGTATTATATATATATATATATATATATATATATATATATATATATATATATATATATATATATATATATATATATATTTAATGGTTTTAGATTTACTGTAATATATATATATTCTAATAATACACATGAGCACACCAAAAAAAAAATTACATGACATACTCAGCGCATGCTAATCCGTCTGTACCATCTCCAATAACTTGATAAAAAAAAAAAAAAAAAAGAGCACACAAATACTGTACTTAGTCCTTCTTATAAACCGTCATAATTTACAGTCTATATTGGCGTTCTAGCCTCAGAAATTTAAGAGAACTTTTTATGTTAAAGAATTATTCTTACTCACATTTCCGATTGCCAGTTTCCTGCAGTTTTCTCCCCTTACCTGACAAAGTCAGAGGAGGGTATTGTTATCACTGGTGTCCGTCCGTTGAGTTGGGTGGCTGGGCGTAGAGATTTTCGTTACCAGAGCGATTTTCAGAAAGTATTTACTAGAGTCAAGAAAATTCACATGGCTATGTGTGTTATAGTGAACTGGTGCCTTTTCATAGGTAGAATGCTGTCTTTAGTAGTTTTTTTTTTTTTTTTTTTTTTTAATAAGTACAAAAAAATTCCTCAGAACTTTCGATGCGACCTGCTATCTCTGTGTTATACAGAGGGGAGCGGGGAGGGATAAGGCCGTTATGTGCTTGGTTAGATGTGCAGGGTGGGGGGTATGTGCTTGGTCAGAAGGAGGGTTGCAACAGCGTAGCGTTGATAATAATGATGGTGGTGGTAGTGATGGTGGTTGTGGTGGTGATGATGATGATGATGATGGTAGCAATGATGGTGGTGGTGGTGGTGATGATGATATTGATGATGATTATGGTAGTTATGATGGTGACGTTGGTGGTGGTGGTAGTGATGATGAAGGTGGTGGTTGTGGTGATGATGGTGGTGGTTGTGATAGTGATGATAGTGGAGGTTTTCCATTCACACTTCCTAGTTCATATCACTGATTTTATTAAGTTTTAACATATCTGTGTTATACAGGAGGGGGAGGGGGGTCCTTTTACGCTTGGTTAGGTGTGCAAGGGTGTGTGGGGGTATGTCCTTGGTCAGTGAAAGGTTCCAACAGAGTTGTTTTGCCTTTGGTCTTTACCGGTCTGTAAAAAGTAACGAGATATAGACACCAGTCGTGCCTTATAATGAGGACTATGTACATTCATTCACTATTAATGACCTTTAAGACTTACCAATAAGTACATGTGGAAAGTCTCACACTCATATCAATCAAATATTTATGATTCTGTATAGTGCTACTTCTTTGCTGTTTATTTTCTTCTGTATACTGTCGTACATTATCACTCATACTGGCGATTTATCATTTACTATTCCTATGGTTTTGTTGAGCATAATTGTATTATCTTGCTTATTAGATACCTCATCTGTTTATAAAAGACATCAGTGTTGTGGAATATTAATAATATAATTGTCATATGAAATTACTTAGGCTATCCTTGGGTTTTGTTGAAAGCAGATCAAAGATAAATAAATTACTGTACATGATGTATGAAATATTGAAATTAGAGTTAAAATGTAAGGATACAATGAATCCTTTTATTTAATTTCAATTTTTTTTTACTCAATGCGACCAAGACATGAACTTGAAACCCCTTTCACTGAGACCCAACAACCTTTCAACATGCCGCATTCGTTTACTATATATACTTTGGTATTAATGAGCACTTTCCACATGCTGAGATTGTCACAATTAGGAACTGTGTGATGGTAGAGTGAATGACAGGTCGACGGGAGGTGGAGATCAGTGAAGACTGTTTAAATGAAGTTCAAATATTCAAATACTCCATTCCCAAGCCTGGTATCGAAGTCGCAGCTTCGGGTGCATTATGATAGTACAGGTTTGATAATGCACTATGTTTGAAAAAACCGATACATTATATTAAAAGAGTGGTGGTGTTGATTTATGACTTTGTGTCTAGTCAACCGTTTAAGCATAAGGGAAATTAGCCAGAAATCAATGTAGCCTTACCTGGTCATTCCGCCAACTGTAGACTGTAGCACCAGTCGAGCAGGGCAGTACTCCCAAGGTGGATGGAAAGCTGATGACGGAGAGCTGGAGCTCCCGTTTCATCAGCCCTCGGGACTAGTTCCTGACCATCTAACTTTGCTGAACTTTTTTAGTGTTCCAGTAACACAGAGAGTACTGCCAGCATGCTCTCCAATACAAGTTTCTCTAATTGTCAACACCAAACTACATGCACATTACACACTACACTTCATATTCAAAATTCAATCAAAATGGCGTATCATAATGTAGCTTCGGAGACCCCAGGGGGATAGGGGACCACAAATGCCCCAACCATCCGCCTCTTTCCCGACGACGACCCAGGGAGATCCCTGGAACGACACTCTGGCTCACTTCTTCGTTTGTGCAACATTCGTGGCCATTCCTCTAACGTTCACTCTGTGAAGCATCCCCTCTCCTCTGAACCTCACCTTCTCTTCCTAACTGAGACTCCGCTGTCTGAGGCAACTCTTATCTGTATCCTCCTACTTTATCTATACTCATTTCAAAGTCAAAGGTGGCTGTTATGTATATGTATGCAACGACTTATCTTGCTCTCAAGATCCTGCACTTGATCCTTCTGATTTCTCGACTCCCTGGACTCGGCTTTGCTATCATTCTGTGATTGAAAATATCTGTGCTGTTTGCCTATCCCCTGATTCTACTGACTATGAAAAATTCGTTGACCTTCTTACTTCTGTGAGGGAACACAATCTACCCATTTCCCCTTCCTCTGAAATCTCCATTCTAGGAGATGTCAATGTTCACCACTGCCTTTGGCTCTCCTCTCTTTTCACTGATCCACCTGGTGAACAAGCCTACATCTTTTCTATACTTGATGACCCAGAGCAGCTTGTACAGCATCCTACTCATATCCCTGACTGCCTTGGAGAGAGTTCCAACATACTTGACCTCTTCCTCCTGCTTACTCTGTTAATCTTTCCTCTCTGCTGGCCTCCTCTGACCACAACCCTGTCACCTTAACCTGTCCTATCACTTCAGTACGGCCTGTGGACCCTCCAATGAAACTTTGGTGGTGGCACTTTGGAGCTGCTGAATGGGAGGCCCTCAGGCAGTACTTTTTCGATTTTCTCTGGAATGATTATTGCTTCCATGGCCGAGGGCCATCTCAGTGCGACATACACATTATACAGGGTATTCTCTCGGCCATGGAAGCATACATTCGTTTCTCATATCCTTTGACTAATGCAAAGAAACCTTGGTTTAATCACGCTTGTTCTAATGCTGTCCACAAAAAGAAGGCCTACAAAAGGTACCAGAGCCAACCCACCCCTGAATCTCATCTTTTTTATGTTTCTGCTCGGAATCGTACTAAGAATGTTCGCTCTCCAAAATACAATTTAATCCATACTAATGCTCTCAACTCTCCAACTCGAATTCTTCCCACTCCTAGCACATTGTCAGTAATATTTTAAAGAACTACCTTACCATCCTTCCCTCCTCTTTTCCGCCCTGATGACTCTGTAGCAATTTCATCTACTGATAAAGTAGATCTCTTCACTCAGACTTTCTCTTTCAATTCCATCTTAGAAGATTCCGGTGCTGTTCCTCAATCACTTCCCCCCTCTGACTTCCTCATGGCTGATGTTTAAATATCTTCAATTGATGTATTTTCTGCCATCATTGGCCCCAATACTAACAAGGCAAATGGGCCCGTTGGGAAACCCTCCTGTTGTTTTCAGGAACTGTGCTTCTGCACTTACACCCTGATTAGGTAAACTCTTTCGCCTTAGTCTATGAGCTTGCACTTTTCCTTCTTGCTGGAAGTTTACTCTCATTCAGCCTACCCCAAAGAAGGATGACCATTCCCATCCCTCTAACTATCGCCCAATTGCTGTAACATCCTGTGTCTCAAGTGTTTTCGAGTCTATTCTTAACACAAAAATTTTGAAGCATCTTTCTTATTATAACCTTCTTTCTGCTTGTCTGTATTGATTCCGTTAGGGACGTTCTACTGGCCATCTTCTCACCTATCTTTTGGACTCCTGGTCATTCTCCTTTCGGGACTTTGGCGAAAGCTTTGCCATTGCACTTGACATCTCAAAGGTTTTCAATCGAGTCCGGCATAAATCTTTAATATCCAAACTGCTCTCTTACGGTTTCTATCCTTCTATCTGTACCTTCATATTTAGCGTCCTTTCTGGTCGTTCTGTAGCTGCTATTGTTGACGGCCATTGTTCTTCTTGATCTATCAATAGTGGTGTTCCTCCTGTCTCTGTACCATCAGATAACTCTCTTCGTTTATTCATCAGTGACTTTCTAAGCTGTACATCTAACCCTATCCACTCATACGCTGATGATTCCACCCTTAACCTTTCCACTCGCTTCCTACAACATCCATCTCAGCAGTTTCTTCAACAAACAAAGGATGAGGCTATGGTACATCTAATGTTTGACACTCTTTGTATCTCTGACTGGGGTAAAAGTAATCCTGTTGTTTTTAGTGTGTCAGAAACTCAGTTTTACACACCCATCGAAATCTTCCACAGGGAAACCCATTAGTGTTTAATATTATTCTGCTCAGTCCTGCAACATCTCTAAAGATACTTGTGGTTTTATTCTTTTGGGATTTATCTTGGAAAGATCATGTTACATCTTTTGTAAAATCTGCTTCCAAAATATTAGGTGCGCTAAGCCGACTCCATACCTTTTTACCCCTATACAGTTGTTGTTTTTATATACGTGTTTTAGTCTCCCCTGTTTAGAATACAACTCTAATGTGTTGGGAGGCTCCCCACACACACAGCTCTTAACAACGTGAAGTCAGACACTTTTCATCTCATTAACTCTCCTCTCACTGAGTCCCTTCAACCTCTGTCTCTTTCTCGCACTGTTGCCTATTTATTTCTTTTCTGTCGCTACTTCAATGGTCACTGCTCCCCTGAACTCTCTGCTTGCACCCCTCCACCACTATGACAGGCACTTAACACCCATCTAGCAACAAACTCTCATCTCTTTTCTGTCAAGCACTTTAATACAAGCGTTAACCGTTACTCCAAGTCCTTCATTTATGCAACAGGTCTACTTTGGAACTGTCTCCCTCTGTCTGTATTTCCTACTTCCTATGATCTCCAGTCTTTCAGACGCAGTGTGTCCAGGCATCTAGAAATGAACGGATCTTGAATTTGGCTCTCTATAGAATTGTTTTGTTTTTTCTTGGAAAGAGCAGTTTGCAGGCTCCTTGTTTTGGGTTAGTTCCTTCTTCCTTGCACAAAAAATCAGAATCAAATCTCTCACTTAGTGTTGTATATCTTCGCTTAAATAAGTATTTCGCACACTAGGTTTTGTCTTTGCTGAATTTGCTAATTATCACTGCTTGGCCGCTATTCTTAATCTTGATTTGAGTTGTAGAAAGTATCTCTCAACTAACATCAACTCATAACATTGAGTGACAGAATCAAATATGCCATTTTGTACAGCAAATATACTCAAAGATTATAAGAAGACTCCAGTGCTGGATATCTCATTTCAAAGCAAAGTTTGACATAAACAACTGCATATGCACGAAGGCAGTGATTACCAACGAGTTAAGTTTCCTGTTTGTGTAAGCCTCTGGGTGGAAAATTACAATGAGCTGCCTGGCCCGACCGTCCGACCTGACCATCACACTTTTCAGAAGCCAATAACTTTTTACCAAACACAGCAAATATGGGTATTTCATCTCTAGAGACTGGACCAATGATTTTATTTGTGTATCTATAATAAAAAATCCACTCTCGAACCATAATGTTGAGAAGTGGGATTTGCCAGTTACGTAGTGCTGGATTATTCCTGACGATTCTCATTTTTTTTTTCCACTAGTGTCAGAGTTGCCAGTTGGCCTGCTATTTGTGAGCTGACTTATTTTTGTAAATGTATACATAAATTTTCTTTTTCTCTATAATATAATTAACCTATGGATTGCGAGGCACAGCTCAGGCTGTGCTGGCCGTGCATCACCGCTAACTACTCCACCCCTATGCAAACTTACGCATGACGCTACGCAAAGACAGAGCGAGAGAGATTTTTCTTTTCACCAGATGATGCCCTGGATGTTTATCTTCAAGTTTATAATGGAGACAAAAATGTTTATTATTATTATTTTTTTTCACTACTACCCTACATAAACTTACGCAAGCCCTGCACAAAGACGGAGAGAGAGAGAGAGAGAGAGAGAGAGAGAGAGAGAGAGAGAGAGAGAGAGAGAGAGAGAGAGAGAGATTTTTTTTTCACTAGATGATGTCCTGGATGTTTATCTTCAAGTTTATAAGAAACAAAAACTAAAAAAAAAAAAAAAAAAATCCTTCATTTTTTGCACACCACGGGGTGGGATAGAAAAAGGTAATTGGGCAATCCACAGGTTAATATGATTGTTAAATTATGTAACTTAATGTGAGTTTGTATTCTAAATAATTTACAGTTCTAAGTAATGTAAGAAATCTCTGGCATGTTTTGGATGTCTCTGATTTGGCAACTATGGTAGCTAGAACATACTCAAAGAATCAAGTGTAATGCAAGATTATTTATGGATGGGGAAGAAACTAGAGGGTTTTCAGTTCAGCTGAGTTTAGTTTCGCTTGTAGCCTTGCGAATTTAGTGTAGCTCTGATATCTGCGATATCTGTGAAGTGCAGTTGGTGAGCATACTGTGTAATTATTTGGTAAATAAAGACAACGAACGTGAGAAGCTGGTTTACATTATTCGCCGGAGCTGATCACGTTGTTGTACACCGAAAGTCTTCAAATAGGAAGAACAACTCACTGGGCAACGACCTTCTTATACTGAACTACTGCTGTTAGAGCCTGTGGCAGTGTGGGATGGGGACATAACAGTGGTGTTAGAACTGTGGATCATTAGAAAAGTGCTGCGGTGAGCCAAACCTTTGATATGGAGGCAGAATGTGTACAGACGAGAGGCCAGGCTAGGCAGGACGAGGTGTCATTGGTTGCAATCTTGAAGCAAATGCAAACACAAATTGTACAACTACAGGCACAAAGTGTACAACGAAAAGCACAGGATGAAGGACTATAGGCACAGAATGAAGGACAGAGAGAACTTAAAGAACAATTCCAGGCACAAAATGAAGGGCAGAAAGAACTCAAAGAACAGTTATTACAAGCACAAAGTGGACAGCTAAAGGCATTACAGGAGCACCATAGGAAGTTACAACTGAGAATGCAAGGACAGCTCGATGCTTTCATTGGGAAAATGAAGGAAGAACAACAACAGTTGAGGGAGGAAGTTTACGCTGAGCTTTAGCAGCAGAAGTGTGAGGTATGCAATAATATGATGGAGTGTAGACAGCATGTAGACGACCAGTTGAAGATAATTTGTGACAGAATTGAGGCTGTAATGAAATATTGCTCTACTGTTCCTCAGGTTAGTGTACAGGGAGCAGGGTTGAATAATCAGAATGCAGAAGTTGTAAGTCCTGGATTTAATTACGATGCCCCAGGTTTTAGGCTCCAAACCAGTGAAGTGCATGGTTATAATGGAGCTCCAGTTAAAAAAGAAACCTCAGGAATTTAGTGGTAGAGTATACTGGGAAGCTTACCATGCGCACTTTGAGCTATTTGCTGATCAGAATGGTTGGGATGATAGGCAGAGGGTAGTGCAGCTGGCTACTAGCTGCAAAAGTGCCAGAATGGAAATTCTGGGCCAGATTTCAGTAGAGGAGAGGAACAGTCATCTGTCCTTGGTAGAAGTAGTGGAGCATCGATACGGGACCATATACAAGACTGAGATTTACAGAACAAGATTCTGGACCCATGTATGGGCTCAAGGTGTATCCCTACAGCAGCTTGCTCATAACCTGAAGAATATGATATACAAGGTGTATCTTAGAGCAGCACCTAACTTGTTGGCTATTCTTCTGAGGGACCAGTTCATCGATGCTCTTGATAATGCAGAGTTAAAAGTGCAAGTGAAGCAGGCACAACCCAGAAGCATGGAAGAAGCACTAGCCAGGGCTCTAGAATTTGAGTCCTATGTCAGGCCCAGTACATCCACTTTTCAGGCAGGTCGTAGTGAGGGATTCAAGGCAAGAAAGGGGCAGGTACGTGAAGCGGAAAAATTTGATGGACGTTGCTGGTACTGTGAAAAAACAAAACATAGGAAAGAGGATTGCCACAAGTGGAAGAGAGAACAGATCAGAGTAAGTTGCTGGTACTGTGAGAAGCCAGGACATTGGAAAGTGGATTGCAACAAGTGCAAGAGAGAAAAGATATCAGAGGAGGTTGCTGGTTCTGTGAGAAGCCGAGACACAAGAACGTGGATTGTTACAAATGGAAGGAGTAAGAACAGAACAGTGTAAGTAAACCCACGAGTGCAACAAACTGTTGTTGGACATGTGGTGAGGTGGGACACTTCATCTATGATTGTCCAAATGAGAAGGATGAGAGTAAATTAGTAAAGACTGGTGACAAGAGGTAACAACCAGCTACTGTTTCTCAAGAAACTCCACCACTGAGGAAATGAAAGAGAACCTTGATTGATAGTGTGCGAGATGAAGGAAGAACAGACAGCAAGCAGTGTAGTAGGAATGGGAATTTTAGCAAGAAATGCCATTGTACTGTTGTGACAGGGCTAGTGTCAGATGAAGAGGACCTGAAGAGGATGCAGATGGAGGAAGCAGATTTACAACCAGTACTAGAGTGGATGCAGCGGAGTACAGTGTGACCGTCTCGGGAAGAGTTTTCCCGATTCAGCCCTGCAACCAAGAGATACTAGGGTCAGTGGAACCTTCTTTGTTTGAACCACGGACTACTGGAGTGTCAGTGGGAGGCACGCAATGGCCTCAGCAAGTATTGGCACCTGGTGCTTCTGAAGAAAATGAGGTCCGAGATCTTGGATGAGTCTATTAACCAGATCACTAATGGGCACCTGAGAGCAAAGAAAACTCCAAGTTGGCTGCGACAGAGGTTCTACGGGTCTTGCATGCGTCAGGACGTTGAGTGCTCTCGGGCCTGTGATGTATACTGCGCCAAGAAGGGACCCAAGAAATGTGGTTGCACCCCTCTTTAGCAGTACCAAGTGGGTGCACCTAAGGAGAGAGTCACGGTAGACATTGCTGGACCTCAGTCGTTCACTGAAACAGGAAAATGGTATAAATGTGTCATCATGGACTACTTCACGAAGTGGCCAGAAGCCTATGCCAACCCCGATCAAGACGCTGCAACTGTTGCTCAGGTGTTTGTTGACCAGTTTTTCCATTGTGTTGGGATGCTGCAAGAGCTACATTCAGACTAGGATCCAAACTTCATGTCTGAAGTGTTCCATGAGTGCTGCAAGTTACTGAGGATCAAAAAGACGAGGACGACTCCACAAAGGCCACAGACAGATGGTGATAATAAAGAAATTCAACTTAACCCTTGGGACAAATGGATTGTGACCAGAAACTACCTCCATTGCTGATGTCATATCAGTCTGCATCCCACGAGTCTACTAACTACACCCAAGCAAAACTCATATTGGGCCACGAGTTACGTTTACCCATTGACATGTTAATGGGAAGATCACTGGTGAGGAGCTGCCTGTAGAGACCTCCAGCTATGTGAAGCATCTTCAGAAAAGGCTGGCTGAGGTACATCATCAAGGGCAAGAAGCTCTAAAGTTTTCAGGTGAAGTGATGAAGTGCAAGTATGATGCCAAGGCATGTGAGGTGAGCTTCAAGGAAGGTGACCAAGATTGGTTATATAATCCTCAGCGGCAGAAGCGACGGTCACTGAAGTTGCAGAGCCCCTAGGATAGGCCTTACACTGTGCTGGACCACCTATCAGATGTACCATACCGGATTTGGGGAGGCAGGAGGACTCACCCAATTGTGGTACACATGAACCATCTGTGGCAGTACCTTGGGACAGGACAGTACAGCTGGGACGTCTCCAAGGAATCGTGGCACCCACAACCGAGGATGTTGAAGAGGACCTCGGGGATGAAGTACAAGAGGATGGTGACAGTTTCCTGAAGGAAGAAGTGATGCAGGCATAGGAGAATATCTAATATTTTGTGTATAATTAGATGTTTCATTAGGATTAATGCTTATGTTTCTAAGTACAGTGTACTTTTGTAGGGATAACAAAAGACTAGGGAGGGGTAGTGATGAGAAGCGGGATTTGCCAGTTAGGTAGTCCTGAAGTATTCCCGACGATTCTCGACGTTTTCCATTACGTATCAGAGTTGCCAGTTAGCCTGCTATTTGTGAGCGGAGTTATTTTGTAAATTTGTACATTCATTTTATGATCTTATGTAAATAATGTTTAATTTATGTGATTATTAAATTATGTAATTTAATTTAAGTTTGGTAAAGAATGTAGAGTGCTACGTAATGTAAGAAATTTCTGGCATGGTTTGGATGTCTCTGATTTGGCAACTGTGGTAGCTAAAGTACACTCGAAGATTCGACTGTAATGCAAGATTATTTACGGATGGGGAAGGGACTAGAGGGTTTTCAGTTCAGTTTGAGTTTAGCTTAACTTGTGGCCTTGCAAAGCTAGTGTAGATCTAGTACTTGTGATATCTGTGAATTGTAGCTGGCGAACATACCGTGTAATTACTTAGTAAATAAAGACAACCAATGTGAGAAGCTTGTTTACATTCAGTGCCTGAGCTGATCTCGTTGTTGTACACCGAAATGCTGCCTCTAGGAAGAACAACTCACCGGGCATTGTCGTTCATATACTGAACTACTGCTGTTGAAGCCTGTGGCAGTGTTGGACAGGGATGCAACAGTACTGTGTAATTTGCAATAATACAAATGTTTTTCAAAGTTTTGTCTTTCAAGTAATTACTGTGTGCGCTGGCCCAATAATCATTCTGAAAAGTATTTTCCTGATCATTTTTGGAACGTAAATTCATCATACTGTTGTGAAGCCTATGTTGTAAGGGAAATGGCTGAATTTTCATGTGGATGCCTCTTGAATATGCTTGGACGATAATTAAAAAACATTTTGACTAGCAAAATTCAAAACCTCAGAGTGGCAGTTATTTCCCACTACTCCTGTATCGTTGTTAACTCATAAATGTGCATACATCGTGTACGGATAGAAAAAGAAAATTGCCTCCGGGCACGATGCAACAACCTGAAGTGAAATAAACCCAACAGTTCGAGAGGTGTTACTTTTCAGAAAAAAAGTTGCCTGCAATATGTTTATACAGTTTAGCTGGTTTTCACCTACAGGTTTTTGAAAAGTGTCTTTATATTGCATATTCTTAAAGTACAACTATCTATGAAGAGTATAAATCAGACAGAAATTTCTGTCATAATTAGAAAGGAGAAATAATTTCGAAAAATGCCACTGAGAAACACTTTAAGCATATTTTCGCATTTTGCACTGGTATTACATAAACTGCAATCAAAGATATTCCTGTTTAGGAAACATATCTCTACTTCCTGTGGTGAATTGGTGAACAGCAAGCAAGAGATATTAATGTTTGGTGTTCAGGGGAGTACAAAGGAAAGAAAACAGCAGCAGACCTGTCTGCCCCTGTGAGGCGTTTTCTTATAGGTAGGTTAAAGCCAAGTGACTATTATTTAAGTCAAAGGAAAGGATAAAAAAACAGGAAGGCTCCCCACATCCCTCTCGTAAAACCCTCTGCCCTAAGCCGGCAGAAGCAGTGAAGAAAATCGTCCAAAAGAGAAAACTGTTATGGAAATTTCATACGAAAAATGAAGGAAAAAAATAAATTGTTCCCTGACAAGATTGGTAAAGGATAATACCGTTAAGTGAATATACTGCTGCACTCTTGCCGTATTCGCATGATTTGCTCGAGAGGAAATGATCAGTCCTATTTCACTGTATTCTCTTTTTTTAGGTATGGAAAAAGGAACCAAAGGCAAGGAGCCTGCAAATTGTTCCTTCCAAGAAAAAACAAAAACAAGATAACAGAGAGCCAAACTCAAGATCTGTCAATTTCGAGATGCCTCGACACATTGTGTCTGAAAGACTGGAGATCATAGGCAGTAGGAAATAAAGACAGAGAGAGACAGTTCCAGAGTTGACGTGTTGCAAAGGTACATGAAGGATTAAGAGTAACGGTTAACTCTTGCAAAAGAGAGGTGGACAGAAAAAGGATGATAGTTTGTTGCTAGATTGGTGCCTTGCGTCTGCTGCAGTGGTCGAGGGATGCAAGCAGACTGTTCAGAGAAGCAGTGACCACTGAGGCAGAGATAGAAAAGAGATGAAGATGCAACAATGCGGGGAAGAGCCAGAGGTTGAAGGGAGCCAGTAAGAGGAGGAGAGTTAATCAGACGAAACGCCTTTGACTCCACCGTTTTGAGAAGAGCTATATGTGGGGAGCCTCCCCATACATGAAAGTTGTACTCTATATTAGGGCGAATACAACTCTTGTATAAAGTTAATAACAGTGCAGGGGAAAAGAATTAACGGAGTCATTTTAGCCCACCTAATCTCTTAGAAGCATATTTTACAAGAGGGGTAATATGTTCTTTCCAGGATAAATCCCGAGAGAATTAAACCCCAGGTATGTTCAAAGATGATGCAGGATTGAGCTGGATATTGTTAAATGTTAGAGGGTACCCCTGCGGAAGATTCTGTTTGGTTGATAGATGTAAGAACTGTGTTTTTGAGTCATTAAAAACAATAAGATTATTTTTGCACTAATCTGAGATATGAGCCAAGTAAGACATTGTAGCCTATTTCACTGGAGAAGAGAAATTGCCGTTCGGCAACCCTCTTCCAAACTGCCCGATTTTGTGCATTCTTGTTGTGAGTGGCTTAATAATATACAGTGATGTTGAAGACAGCAGCCTTCATTGAAAAACATTAGAATAAAATATATTTAGCTTTTTGAAACACAAACATAAGCCTAATGTTACGTCCCAGTCCCACACTGCCACGGGCTCCAACAGCAGTAGTACAGTACAGGAAGGACGTTGCCCAGTGTGTTGTTCTTCCTATGGTCAGCCTTAAGGTGTACAGAACACAAGATCAGCTGAGGCACAAATTAACACTGGCTGCTTAAACTTCACTGTCTTTATTTTCCAAATAATTCCACTTAATGCCTTCCAACTTCTCTTCACTGTTCTCACAAGCACTGAAGCTATACACACTTTACCAACTGCTGTTACACTTAATGTTTAACAACACATCACTGTTAGTACACTTAATACTTGCCAATACTTCACTTATTACACAAATACAGAAAATAATCTTCACTGACATAATACACTTAATGCTTGACACTTCACTGTTTACTCAAGTTCCAATGATATACAAACTTCAGCAACCCGTCACTGTTTGCCATTGTTTTCACAAGTACCAAAAAATAAACAATTTTCACTGACACTGATACCGCACTACACTCAGACTGAACCCAAACCGACTGCACTTCACTCAAACTGAACTGAAACCTGACTAAACATGTAATAATCTCTATCCCATCTTATATAAGCTTGCATTATTCGAGAAACGTCTATATTTCACGAGTATACTCTCGACGGGCAACAGTTGCCAACTCAGACACATCAAAACATGCAGAGTTGTCTCACATTACATGACACTCTAAATCATTTACCATATGAACTCAAATGACATAATTTAACAAGCAATCACTTAAATAAAACATTATAAAGAAAAAGAGCATAATGATAAATGAATGTTTAATTTACGAAATAACTACGCTCACAAACAACAGGCAAACTCTCAATTCTGATGACTCGTACCGGAACTTGCTGTACGAGAAACGTCTCGAGGGTACGAGACTAGCTAACTGGCAAATCTCCCTTCATAACAGTAACATAGGTGTTAGCAGTCAGCTGATGAAATAAACAAAAGCTAAGCATACACATTTAAACTTCACCGGGGCGCCTGACAGTTGTCATGCGCGTAATAAAGTAGTGCCGAACACCTGAATTATTAAATAATGACACAGACGTCTCCCAGCACCATTTTATTGCATAATACTTTAAGAGAAGGCACACGTAACCTTTTATAGTATTTTTTAATAATTACTGAGAATGAAAAGATGACATAAATGATAATAATTATGGTGGCGCTACAGAGTTGCTCAGATGAGAGATTGGGTGACAAATACACCTCAGTGTCAACTCTGCATACCACCTCTTCCTCTCCTCCTTTCTCCCTCACTGAAATTTATTTTCGATTATTCTCTACAATAATTTATTTTACACCTAATTTCTGGGTGCTCATTGTTCACTTGCGCCTTGAGTTTCAAACCTATGCACATTTGGCACAGTAATATTGTTTTATATGGGAAATATATGGTATATAACACCCTCCCTTTCCTTCACCATCCCCACCGCTCTGCCTCGTTGCCTAGGCATTTCATTCTCAGTAATTATAACATATATATATTGTTACGGAACAGAGAGAGATAATGAACACTTCAAGTAAGAATACTAAAAATCACTACTGTCCCGCAAAGTTCCAGGTTCAAAACAAAAGACTTAGGTAAAATTACAAGTTAAAGTTTAATGCTCAAACTAAGAACTAAACATTCAGGACTCATAAGGATAATGTAATGGCAAAATAGGTTACATATATGGTTAACTGCAATAGCCTCTATTAACACGAATTTAGTAAGAACAAATTCATCTAAGTCAGCCCTGATAAATGAGAGAACCGGATAATGCTCAGTTAAAGTAAGATATAATATTATCACAGATACAAAACACTAATCACACTGGCTGACATTATAAACTTTACATGAATCACAAAAACCTTACCAGGCCTGCGAATTAACGCCACAGGCTACACAGTACAAGAAAAATGGTAATAACACTTATACTCAAGTTATACAGCAGCTAGATGGCTGGAGACTTCCTGAGCACTCACAATAATAATACACTATACAGGGGAGGACAGAGATGTGAACAAAATGAGGAGTAGATCTAAGTGGCAATTAATGCAGAGACTGAGCTCATTATATAGGGGCCGGCAGAGCCTGATACAACCTGTAAGAAGGATGCGCAAATGAAGCCATAGGGGACAAAGAGTTGACAATCCTGCTCTGAACAACAGAAAGAATGACTTACTCTACTATAAGTGGGAAAAGGGGGGAGTGAGGTAGAACACGCGAGCCTGGTCACTATGGAAGCCACGAGGCGAATCGTGATCAAACATGCAGCATACTGTACATTAGAATTATACAAAGGATGATGAAATCATAGGCTATGTAACACCTCCCCACAAAGAAAAAGAAATTTACAAAGGAAATTTCTTATTACTCTAAAACAATGTGTCTAAAGTCTAAATAAGCAATCTGCAATAACATTTTGTTTCCCCTTGACATGTTATATGTCTAATGAATACTCCTGAAGAAGTAGACTCCATCTTGTCAATCTCTGATTTTTATCTTTAAACTTACTAAGGAATTTCAGTGGGTTATGATCGGTATAAATGACTATGGGGTCAAAGCCAGAACACAAATAAAATGAAAAATGCTGTAAACCCAAAATCAAGGCCAAAAGCTCTTTCTCAATAGTTGAGTAGTTCTTTTGAGGTGGAGTGAACTTCTTACTGTAATAAGATACAGGGTGTTCAATACCCTGATCATCCTCTTGCAGCAAAACAACCCCAGCTCCTGTATCACTTGCGTCAACAGCCATCTTAAAAGGCTTAGCAAAATTTGGAGTAGCGAGCACTGGCTGACTTAATTGGATAGCTTTAAGTTTACTGAAAGAGGATTCACAGTTATCGGTCCAGACAAATTTAACTCCCTTTTTCAGTAGGTCTGTAAGTGGTGATACAAGAATTGAAAACTTAAGAACAAATCTCCTGTAATAACCTACCATTCCCAAAAATCTTTGTAGCTCTTTCCTACTTTTAGGTCTGGGAAGATCACTTATAACCTGAATCTTAGCTGCTGGTGGTGCAACGTGTCCATCACCAATTACGTATCCAAGGTACTGAACTTTAGCTTGACCAAACTCACACTTTGATAAATTAGTTACAAGATTAGCCTGAACCAAATGCTCAAGAAATTTACTGACATGGCATAGGTGATCTTTCCAGTTGTCACTGAAGATTAATACATCATCAATATAAACAACACACCCTGCCAAACCCTCTGTTGCAACATTCATGAGCTTCTGAAATGTGGCTGGTGCATTCTTCATACCATATGGCATTACAGAACATGCAAAAGTCTTTCCTAGTGTTACAAAACATGAGATCTCCCTAGCACGTTCAGTCATAGGTACTTGCCAGTATCCCTTTAACAAATCAAACTTACTTATGTACCTAGCCTTTCCAATCTTGTCTATGCAATCTTCCACGCGAGGGAGAGGGTAAGTGTCTGTTTTGGTTATCTGATTAACACGTCTGTAGTCGATGCAAAGCCACTGTGACCCACCTGGCTTAGGGACTAGGGTGACAGGAGAACTCCACTTGCTCTGACAGGGCTCAATCATCTTGTGGTCCAACAGGTAGCCAAGCTCCTTCTGGATGAGAGGAACTTTCACTGGGTTCACACGGTAAGAAGGCAGTTTAATTGGCTTTGTGTCTCCAACATCGACATCATGCATCAACACAGTGGTTCTTCCTGGAGTGGCAGGGAACACTTGCGGGTACTCCTGCAGTAATGCCGAAAACTCTTGCCTTTCCTCGGGAGCTAGATGAGAAAGCTTAGTCTGGAGATCATTCATGATATCAGGATTCTTCCCCAAACTATCACTCAGGCTCATACTGCATGGAAGAACTTCACTTGCAGACTCGGGTGGAACAGCTACAGTGCAGACTGGGTTATTTTCGTCCCGCCTGTGATATAACTTTAGCATGTTGATGTGACAAAGTTGCTTGTTCTTTCTACGAACTGGTGTGGCGATGACATAGTTGACATCACTGAGTTTCTTCTCCACGAAATAAGGATCACTAAACTTGGCTTGAAGAGGTTGCCCATGCACCGGTAGCAGAATCAAAACCTGATCTCCTGGCTGAAAGTGGCGTAACCTGGACTTCTTATCATACCAAGTCTTCATCTTCTCCTGAGCAGCTCCTAAATTCACTGTCGCCAGCCGTAAAGCAGTGGACAGCCGTTCTTTGAACTTCATCACATACTCCAGCAGGTTGACGTCATCTTCCTCCGACAGCCAGCATTCCTTGAGTAGCTTAAGGGGTCCTCTTACTTCATGGCCAAACAGTAGTTCAAAGGGTGAGAAGCCCAGTGATTCATTTGGAGATTCTCTTGCGGCAAATACAACGAATGGAAGACCTTTATCCCAGTCTTTCTGATGTTCCAAACAGTATTTCCTGAGCATCGATTTGAGTGTTTGATGATATCTCTCCAACGCTCCTTGGGTCTGGGGATGGTAAGCTGAAGACTTGATCTGGGTGATGCCCAACTCTTTCAGAGACTGCTTGAAAACATCTGACATGAAATTACTTCCCCGGTCTGACTGTACCTCCTTGGGCAGACCAAACTTTGTGAAGAACCCTAGCATTTCCTTAACCACGTTCTTTGCTGAGATATTTCTAAGTGGAATGGCTTCAGGATAACGAGTAGCCATATCAATCAGAGTCAACACATAAGAAAATCCTGAAGAAGTCTTAGGAAGAGGGCCCACAATATCCACCAACACACGGGTGAATGGCGCCTCAAAAGGAGGAATGGGAACTAGAGGTGCAACCTTTTCGGTCTGATTACACTTCCCCACAACTTGACAGGTGTGACAAGACTTACAATACCAGGAAAAATCTCTGAAGATACTTGGCCAGTAGAAGTGTTTCAAAATGCGTGCCACAGTCTTCCTCACTCCAAGGTGTCCTGCCAAACTCGAATCATGAGCCACTCTAATGATATCCTGCCTACAAACACGAGGGATGACAACTTGATGTACAACCTCCCGTTCACAGTCGGCTGATGCTTTTGGGGGTCTCCACTTTCTCATAAGTACTCCTGACTTTATATAATAACAAGTAGAAGCACCAGCTGACTCTTCCTCACTGCAAGCAGAGTTAGCTAGACCTTTCAACTCAGGGTCAGCAACCTGCAACTCAACCAACTCTTGACGAGACAAATTATCAACACTACGGGGTACTGCCTTATCTGGTGAGTGGTCCAATTTAGCAAGAAAAATGTCAGCTAGGATAACATCATCATCATCATTATCCTCTAAGTCACCAGTAACTTTAGACTTAGCCCTAGTGACAGCGCATGCAGAGAACACATCAGGGACATCACAATCCTGGGTTGCAGTCACTGGTTCACTAGACAACTGAGGAGCTGGACACACTTGATTTCCACCAATATCATTTCCAAGTAAGAAAGTTACACCTGACATTGGGAGTGTCTCAACCAACCCAACCATAACAGAACCATTAACAAAACCAGACTCTAAATTCACTCTGCACAGAGGGACAGAGAAGTAATTATTCCCTACACCTTGTAAGATTACAGTTTCATCAGAGGAATTAACATTAGAGCCGAGAACACTGGTCAGCATAAGGGATTGGCAAGCACCTGTATCACGATATATTTTAGCTGATTTCCTGTCATTATTGTCCAGAGGACTGACAAAACCATCAGACAGGAAATTAGCACATGAACTCTTGAGAGTGTCACCCACGTTACTGCTCAAAAGAGGAGCTTCATCATGAGAATTTAATTTACCCCTCAAAGCAGGTTCAGTTAACTCGGTTAAAGAATTCTGGGAACACTCAAGGGTGGACACTAAATTGACTGAATATTTAAAGACTCCTTTTTGTTCACATCACACTGTCTCCTGAAACATTTCTCCGTAGTATGACCAAGCTTACTACAATAAGTACATTTACTATTCTGAAATCTAGAGGTGAAGCTGGTATTTACTTCCTGAGAAACATCATCTCTGTTGTCTTTCCTGTTACCTGTACTCTGAGTAGAGGCAACGTACTTACTCTCAGCTTTCCTTTTTTCTTTAGAATATCTCATGTGAGTGAGAACATATTCATCAGCTAAAACTGCAACATCAGACAAATTATCTATTCTTTTCTCATCAAGATATAGGCTTACATCTTTATTAATACACCTTTTGAAGTCCTCCAGCAAAATCATCTGCTTAAATTTACCAAAATCAGAATCCACATTCTTAGAATTAAACAATGCTCTAACAGATCTTCTTTGATTTTTGCATACTCAACATGGGATTGCTTATCTTGCTTATAAGTTGTCCTAAATTTTACTCTATAGGCTTCAGGAACAAGCTCATAGACCTTAAGAATCAAGCTCTTAACTACATCATAATTATCACATTGATCCTGAGGCAAAGATGCATAAGTTACTTGAGCTTTACCGGTGACAACACTCTGTAGGAGTACTGACCAATACTTTTTGGGCCAATTAAAACCTGTAGCTACCCTCTCAAACAACTGAAAATACTTTGTTAAATCAGATTCATTAAAAGGAGGGACAAGTTTAACATTTTTAGCCACATCAAAATTATCAGAGCTAGATGATCCATTTCCACCTTGTTTCATGTGATACTCATGGTCTGCCTGAATCCTAGCAAGTTCAATTTGTGCCTGAAACTCAGCCTCCTTAGCACGAGCCTGAAACTCAGCCTCCTTAGCACGAGCCTGAAACTCAGCCTCCTTAGCACGAGCCTGAAAATCAGCCTCCATAGCACGAGCCTGAAACTCAGCCTCCTTAGCACGAGCCTCCTGCAGGGCTAGCTGTAACTTAGCTATTTCAATCTGCGTTTGCTCATCTGGAGGAGTTACATTAAACAAGCTTTTATTAATCATGCCAACAATTTGATCCTTAGAATGATGAGAGTGAACAGCAGTTCCCAATTGTTGAGCAACAAGCTTAAGTTCATTCTTTGTTCTGTTTTCTATATCACACACTGTTTGCACATTTGACAAAAAATCTTTGCCTTCATCAAGAGTAGTAATAGCAGACATCATGAATAAATCACAGTCACAAAATATCAAAGAATATCCTTATGATAATATCCTGAATATCCTGATAAGAGGTCGCCAAATTTATGTTACCGAACAGAGAGAGATAATGAACACTTCAAGTGAGAATACTAAAAATCACTACTGTCCCGCAAAGTTACAGGTTCAAAACAAAAGACTTAGGTAAAATTACAAGTTAAAGTTTAATGCTCAAACTAACAACTAAACATCCAATACTCATAAGGATAATGTAATGGCAAAATAGGTTGCATATATGGTTAACTGCAATAGCCTCTATTAACACGAATTTAGTAAGAACAAATTTATCTAAGTCAACCCTGATAAAGGAGAGAACCGGATAATGCTCAGTTAAAGTAAGATATAATATTACCACAGATACAAAACACTATTCACACTGGCTGACATTATAAACTTTACATGAATCACAAAAACCTTACCAGGCCTGCGAATTAACGCCTCAGGCTACACAGTACAAGAAAAATGGTAATAACACTTACACTCAAATTATACAGCAGCTAGATGGCTGGAGACTTCCTGAGCACTCACAATAATAATACACTATACAGGGGACGACAGAGATGTGAACAAAATGAGGAGTAGATCTAAGTGGCAATTGATGCAGAGACTGAGCTCATTATATAGGGGCCGGCAGACCTTGATACAACTTGTAAGAAGGATGCGCAAATGAAGCCATAGGGGACAAAGAGTTGACAATCCTGCTCTGAACAACAGAAAGAACGACTTACTCTACTATAAGGGGGAAAAGGGGGGAGTGAGGTAGAATACGCAAGCCTGGTCACTACGGAAGCCACGAGGCGAATCGTGATCAAACATGCAGCATACTGTACATTAGAATTATACAAAGTATGATGAAATCATAGGCTATGTAACAATATATATATATATATATATTAATGTATTATGCAATAACATGATACTAAGAGACGTTTGTGTCATTATTTAATAATTCAGATGTTAAGCACTACTTTATTACGTGCATGACAACTGTCAGTCGCCCCATGAAATTTAAATGCGAATGCCTACCTACTGTAGGGTTGCTATACTTCCGGATTTTCCCAGGCATGTCTTGCATTCAGGTGTCAAAATCTTCGTTCGGAAGGAATTTTAGAAATTCTCCAAAAGTCTGGAATTTCAGTTTCCGTCACTTTTCTTGAAGAATTTGATGTACCACCTAACTCAGTAATAAGGAGAGAGAGACAGAGGGAGAGAAAGACCTTAGTTTATGTCAGCAGGTAAGTGTTGCCAACTTGACTGGTTTATTGCTAGCAGCTAGCTAAAACGTCCTGCCTTTTCCTCTTGTTCAGCCATGAGATTTTCTTCTTTTATACCTAGTGCTGTTATACCCATAAAATAAATGGTAATTGTACACGATTATTGGCTTAGTTTTCATTTTTACACTCTAACATTTGTTATCCTTATGATCTTATCCTGCATCTAAAGCACTTTAGCATTTTTAAGTCATAAACTAGCCAATTCTTTATTTTGCCTGTTGTTCATTATATTGTAAAAAGATTAAAGATTCTGGTACAGCACAGCAGCAATGATAATATATATATATATATATATATATATATATATATATATATATATATATATATATATATATATATAAAGTTTCATAATGCCAAAGGCTCAAAGACTGTTCGAGGGCGGGGGGGGAGGTCATGGGATTCAAGGGAGGCGTCCTGTATTTTGACTGTTCAGATATGGCAACCCTATGCTAAGCTTTTATTTCATCAGCTAACTGCTAACACATATGTTACATTTATGTTTGTGTTTAAAAAACTAAATATATTTCATTCTATCTATCTCTTGCCAGACGCATCAATCCCGTTCAGGGTGGCCACAAACAAATCGCCTCCACGTCGCCCTGTCCCCCGCCATTTCACTGCCCCGCTCCCAACTCACACACCCCTCTCTCATATACCTCTCCACCCCATCCCTCCATCTCATCCTCGGCCTCCCCCTCCCTCTTCCCCCCTCCACCTCACTCACATACACTCTCTTCGTCAGTCTTTCACCCTCCATCCTCTCCACATGGCCAAACCAAGCCTCGGAGTCCCCAGGGGGGGGACCATAAATGCCCCCACCATCCGCCCCTCTCCCGGTGACGACTCGAGGTGCCTGGAACCACTGTCTGACTCTCTTCTTCTTCATTTCTTCAACATTCGCAGCCTTTCCTCTAACTTTCGCTCTTTTGAGCACCACCTCTCCTCCTCTAAACCTCACCTTCTTTTTCTAACTGAGACTCAGATGTCTGAGGCAACTGACAGCAAACCTTTTTCTGTATCCTCCTACTTTCTCTATACTCATTTCAAAGCCAAAGGTGGCTGTTGTGTATATATACGCAACGACTTATCTTGCTCTCGTGTTCCAGAACTCGATTCTTCTGAATTCTCTACACTCTGGCTTCGGCTTTCCTGTCATTCTCTGACTAAATATATCTGTGCTGTTTACTTATCCCCTAATTCTACTGACTATCAAAAATTCTTTGACTATCTTACTTCTACGATGGAACACATTCTATCCATTTCTCCTTTCTCTGAAATCTCCATTCTAGGAGATTTCAATGTTCACCACCACCGTTGGCTCTCCTCTCCTTTCGCTGATCCACCTGGTGAACAAGCCTACATCTTTTCTACTCTTATGACCTAGAGCAGCTTGTACAGCACCCTACCCGTATCCCTGACCGCCTTGGAGAGAGCTCCAACATACTTGACCTCTTCCTCACAACTAATCCTTCTGCTTACTCTGTTAATCTTTTCTCTCTGTTGGGCTCCGCCGATCACAACCTTATCAGCTTAACCTGTCCTATCACTCCGGTTCGACCTGTGAACCCTCCAGGGAAACGTCGTCTGTGGCATTTTGGAGCCGTGGACTGGGAGGCCCTCAGGCAGTACTTCTATGATTTTCCCTGGAATGATTATTGCTTCCATGGCCGTGAGCCATCTGAGTGTGCCTTGCGCATTACGGAGGTTATTCTCTCGGGCATGGAAGCATACATTCCTTTCTCATATCCTTTGACTAAAGCAAGAAAGCCTTGATTAATCACGCTTGTTCTAATGCTGTCCGCAACAAGGAGAGGGCCTAAAAAAGGTACCAGAGCCAACCCACCCCTGAATCACATCATCTTTACGTTTCTGCCCGGAATCGTGCTAAGTCTGTTCTTCGCTCTACTAAAAATAATTTCATCCATACTAAACTCTCCAATTCGAATTCTTCCCGCTCCTTCTGGCACCTTGCCAAAAACCTTTCTAACAACTTTACCTCATCATGCTTCCCTCCTCTTTCTACTCTGATGGTTCTGTAGCTATTTCTTCTACTGATAAAGCAGATCTCTTCGCACAGACTTTCTCCTCCAGTTCCACCTTAGATGATTCCGGTGCTGTTCCTCCATCACGTCCCCCCTCTGACTTCCTCATGGCTGACATTAAAATTTCTTCAGCTGATGTATTTTCTGCCATTACTGGCCTCAATACTAACAAGGTATATGGGCCTAATGGGGTCCCTCTGTTGTTCTCAAGAACTGTGCTTCTGTGCTTACACCCTCCTTAGGCAAACTCTTTTGCCTTTGTCTGTCAACTTGTACCTTTCATTCTTGCTGGAAGTTTGCTCTCATTCAGCCAGTCCCAAAGAAGGGTGACCACTCCCAACCCTCCAACTATCGTCCAATTGCTTTAACGTCCTGTATTTCAAAAGTTTTCGAGTCATTTCTCGATAGAAAAATTTTAAGGCATCTTTCCTATCACAACCTTCTTTCCGATCGTCAGTACGGGTTCCGTCAGGGACGCTCCACTGGCGATCTTCTCACCTACTTTTCAGACTCCTGGTCATCCTCCTTTCGGGACTTTGGCTAAAGCTTTGCCATTGCACTTGACATCTCAAAGGCTTTCGATCGAGCCTGGCATAAACTTTTAATTTCCAAACTGCCCTCCTACGCTTTCTATCCTTCTATCTGTGCTTTCATCGCTATCTTCCTTTCTGATCGTTCTATAGCCGTTGTTGTAGACGGCCATCGTTCTTCTAGATCTATCAACAGTGGTGTTCCTCAGGGCTCTGTCCTATCACCAACTCTCTTCCTTTTATTCATCAATGATCTAAGCTGTACATTTAACCCTATCCACTCATACGCTGATGACTCCACCCTTCACCTTTCCATTCGGTTCCCGCAACGCCCATCTCAACACTTATTTCAACAAAGAAGGGATGAGGCTATGGCACACCTAATGTCTGACTTGGCTCGTATCTCTGACTAGGGTAAAAATAATATGGTTGTCTTTAATGCATCTAAGACTCAGTTCTTACACCTATCAACCCGACATAATCTTCTACAGGTATACCCACTAATGTTTAATAATATTCAGCTTAATTTTGCATCATCCTTGAACATGCTTGGGGTTTCATTTACTCGGGAATTATCTTGGAAAGATCATATTACATCTCTTGTAAAATTTGCTTCCAAGAGATTGGGTGTGCTAAGCCGACTCCGCTCTTTACCCTTTCACAATTGTTGACTCTATACAGGGATTTTATCCGCCCCTGTGTGGAGTACAACTCTCATGTATGAGGAGGCTCCCCACATACAGCTCTTCTCAATAGGGTGGAGTCAAAGGCTTTTCATCTCATTAACTCTCCTCCTCTTACTGACTCCTTTCAACCTCTGTCTCTTCGCCGCACTGTTGCATCTTTATCTCTTTTCTATCGCTACTTTAATGGTCACTGCTCCTCTGAACTGTCTGCTTGCATTCCTCCACCTCTACGATGGGTGCATAGCACCCGTCTGGCAGTAAACTCTCATCCCTTTTCTGTCCAACTCACTAATGCAAGAGTTAACCGGTACTCCCACTCTTTCATTTATGCAACAGGTCAACTCTGGAACTGTCTCTCTCTGTCTGTATTTCCTGCTGCCTATGATCTCCAGTCTTTCAAACGCAGTGTGTCCAGGCATCTCAAAATAATCGAATCTTGAATTTGGCTCTCTATTGTATTTTGTTTTTCTCTTGGAGGGAACTGTTACTGCGGGCTCATGGCCTTTTGTTCCTTCTTCCTCGCATAAAAAAAAAAAAAAAACACCTCAGTGTATTCCTCCTAACGCTTCCTATCACATCCACATCCACACCACAACGCTTCTTTATATCCTCATTTGTCAGCCTGTCTCTCCATGTGACTCCACAGGCTCCTCTTAAATAACTCATTTCCACTGCTCTCACTCTTGACTTGTGTCCTTCCATCAACGTCCAAGCTTCACTTCCATACGTTAGAGTTGGTATCACAATCCTGTCATGCAGTAAGTTTTTCACTTCCATGCTCACTTCCCTGCTACTTATCGTTGCTTTCAAGGAACAAGCAACCTTTCTTCCCTGTTGTACCCTTTCAAGCACTTCACCCTCCAAACCTCCATCCTTTCTCATCAAACTACACAAGTACTTAAATGTACTCACATTTTCCAATTCCTCACCATCCAACCTCGCTGTACATTCACTGACTTCACCTCTCCCCTACATTCACCTTTAGATTCCGTTTCTTACACACTCTCTCAAACTCATCCACCAAGCCTTGCAGCTCTCCTTCGTCTTCACTCAACAACACAGTATCATCTGCAAACAACAGTACAGGGAGTTTCCAAACACTACCCTCTCTCACCAGGGCCACTCCAACATCCACTACCCTACCTTGTACCACTTTTATTATCCCATCCATGTACAGATTGAACAATCATGGAGACATGACACATCCATGTTTCAACCCAACCTTCAAAGAGAAAAATTCGCTCAGTTCATCATCCACACGCAATGCAGCCTTAGCACCATCATACATACTCTTCACAGCATTCAACAACTTCCCATCTACTCCATAAATTCTTAATACTTTCCACAGTCCTTGTCTATTCACCCTGTCATATGCTTTCTCCAAATCCATGAAAGCAGCATACAACTTCTTTCCCTTCTCTAGAAACTTTTCCACTAAAGATCTAAGAATGAATATCTGATCTACACAACCTCTTCCCTTCCTAAAGCCTCCCTATTCTTCTCCAACTAATCCCTCTGTTCTTTCTCTAACTCTGTCAATAAGTATCCTACCATACACTTTTCCTATTATACTAAGAAGACAGATGCCCATATGATTCCACACACTTCTTTTTCCCCTTTACCTTTGTACAAGGGAATAATTATACCTTACTTCCAATCCTCCGGGACTCTACCTTCCTCCCAGGCCAATCTGCACATTATCCACATCCATTCTACTACTATCTCTCCCCCATACTTCAGCATTTCACCACACACTCCATCAATTCCTGGGGCTTTCCCCAATTTCACTTTCTTCATTGCTTCCACAACTTCTGTCCTACTGATTTCTTCCTGTTTTCTCACCTCCCTCCTTCTCCCAGCCATTCCCCAGCCACTTATACTCGCATTACTCCCATCCTCTATGTTCTACAATTCCTTAAAGTGTTCTCTCCATCAGCTCACTTTTTCTCCCTTCTCCACTAGTAATCAACGATTTTTATCTTTCACTCCCCTGCTATTTTCACTTCCACCCTGTCTTACTGTTTTCACCTCTTTCCAGAACATTTTCTTACAGTCTCTCCACTTTACACTCAGGTTCCTTCCAAATTCCTCATCCGCTTTCTTCTTACTCTCTCTTGCTAACCTTTTTACGTCTCTCTTTCTACATATAACTCTCTCTTCCGCCTCTCAACTTCTTCCACGCCCCTATTTCTCATCCATTCATTGTATGCTTTCTTCTTTTGTGCCACAGCCTGTTTCACCTCTTCATTCCACCATGCTGTTCCTTGCACACCCCTCCGTCTTCTCTTCATCCCACACACCACATCACATGCTGCACATATTTCTTCTGTAAATATTCTGCACACACCTTCCACGTCCCCCATCTGCTCCAGTTCTTATTAGCCCAATCGTTCCTCCACTTCTCTTATACTCTGCCTTTTTCTCATCCTCTTGTAACCTTTCCACTCTCCTTACAAATACTTCTTCTTCCCGTCCTTCCCTTCTTCTATTTCTCCATCCTAATTGGACCTTGACTCTGGCCACCACCAAGTAGTGGTCAGAAAGTTCACTCCCCCAACCTCTATAAGCTCTTGCATCCATTACACATTTTCGCATCCTTTCATCCACACACACATAATCAATCATTGCCTTCCTGTCATTCAGTTCACCACCCACCCTTCTCATCACTCGCCATGTATACCTGTGGATCATTTTGTGCCTGAAGAGGGTATTGGCTATCACCAACCTCCTCCCAGCACAAATGTCCACTAACGCACTGCCATTCTCATCTATCTCAGCAGGCACACCCCACTCACCAACTACTGTATTTCATCCACCTTCACATTCCCTACTTTACCATTCATATCACCGGTTAAAAACACTCTCATTCCTTCCAAGCTTTCCATGCACACTTCCATATTTGTCCAGAACTCTTCTCTCACTCTGCTTGCACGATCTTGCTTTGGCGCATACACACACACAATCGCCCACATTTGTATTCCAACTTTCAATCTTACCCACACAATCCTTGACCCAACTGATTTATACTCTCTTATGCTCTTCTTCCATCTTTTATTCACAACTATACATACTCCTTCTTTTGCCCTCTCATTCTCACCTACTCCTGCACATATACCCCATCCATACTCCCATTCTCTCACTATCTCACCTGACCATTTCGTTTCAGTTATTCCGCATACATCAACTTTCGCACCATCAAGCACCTGGAGAATCTCTCTCTTTTTCACCTCATCTTCCGCCCTGCTTACATTCCACGTTCCAATTACCATGTCCTTTGTCCGGTCCTTGGTCGTCATCTTTTGGTCAGTCCTTGTCCGAGGCTTACTGTTTGTCTTTTCAGTTAGTTGTTTTCCGGGGAGGGGCACTAACCCTACGCCAACCCTTTTAGTCGCCTTTTACGACAAGCAGGGATACTGGGGGAGTATTCTTGAAAAACCTCCCTACCCCCAGGGTAGGCTGCTGTCTTTAACATCACTGTATATTGTTCAGCTACTCACAACAACAATGCACGAAATCGGACAGTTTGGAAGAGGGTTGCAGAATGGCAATTTCTTTTTTCCTGTGAAACAGGCTATACTTGTGGGATAACCTCATCCCTTGTTTGTTGAAGCAACTGCTGAGATAAATGGTGCAGGAAGCGTATGGGAAGGATAAGAGTCAAGTCATGAGCATGAGTGGATAGGGTTAGATGTACAGCTTAGGTCATTGATGAATAAACTGAAGATAGTTGGTGATAAGACAGATACCTGAGGAACATCACTATTGATAACTCTAGGAGAAGAATGGTGGCTGTCTACAACAAGGGCTATAAACTGACCAGAAAGGAAGTTGGAGATATATATATATTTTTTTTTAATAAGAGAACAGAGGAAGGAAAAACAAATGAATTAAAAAAAAAAATCCATACACCAGATTACTGGTGTCCTCTGTTCATAAATTATCTGTAATAAAGTTGAACACCAGTGGTCTGAAGTTTGGAGGGAAACAACTCTGAGGAAGCGAGTTCCAGAGAGATGCAATTCGGGGAATAAAAGAATTCTGATAGGCAGAAGTTCTGCAATATGGCTGAGTGACATTCCATTCATGATCGTTACCAGATGCTCGTGTAGCATGAGGCAAGGCATGGAGAGGTGGCACCATGGACTCAATTAAGTCTGAGCATTTGCCATAAAAATATCTGTAAAATAATGCTAGGGAGGCAACATTCCTTACTTGTAAGGGAGGTTTATTTGTAATGGCAGGGTTGTTAATAATTCTAACAGCTTTGTTCTGAATTTTGTCTAGTTGTTTTAATGCAACCTTCCATATCCATTCCACAAAGGTGAGCAGTATTCAAGCTGAGAGTGCACATGACTCTTATAAATTATAGCTAACTGCTCGTCAGTGAAGTTACGGACTCTGTACAATAATCCAAGTTTCTTTGAGGCGGTTTTAGCAAGTGTTCTGACATGAGAGGTCCAGCTGAGGATGTTAAGTGAAATGCCGAGAATTTCAGTACTTTCGTAGATGGGAATATTAGTAGCACTGAAGGTAATGTACGAATCTGGCAATATCTGTCTATTAGTAAATATAGTTTTACTAGCATTAAATGAGACAAAGTTGTTTTGTCCCCATTCACTGATCGTAGATAGGTCTTGATTTATGGAGATGGCTGTACTGAGTTGAGAGGTAGAGACATTAGACTTTGTAAATGGGTGTCTGAGTGTGAATGAACTATGTAGTGTTGAGTCATCTGCATATGAATGGATGGGACTTTGGGTGACAGATTAGAGATCATTACTATGAACTAGGAATGGGGTTGGTGCCAGAACTGATCCCTTCAGCACGCCGGCATCAATTGAGTGGAAATTGGAATATGGATCATCTACTTTTACTCTTATTTTCCTGTCAATAAGATATGAGGAAATCAAAGGAATAAGAGAAGTTAGACCATAGCAAAGGAGCTTGGACAGCAGGGAACGGTGCCATACTCTGTCGAAAGCATTAGAAATAACAAGGGCTACTGCATGAGTTTCTCCATGTAGGTCAATTGATTGATGGATGGTATGAGTTAGGAGACTGAGTATGTCAATGGTGGATATTTCGTGGCGAAAACCATATTGTCTATCACTAATTAAGTTGTTTGATTCAAGATGTTTAACAATGTGCTTATTAATTAAAGTTTCAAATACCTTACCAAGAGAAGATGTGACAGCTATTGGTCTGTAATCATAGGGGTCAGAGGAACTTCCTTTCTTCGGAATTGGGTGGATGTTGGCACAGATAGAAAGATAGAAATGCAAAGAGAGTGGTTTGAATATTATGGATTAATGCCAGACTCGGTCGAAAACCTTTGAGATATCAAGAGCAATGGCAAAGCTTTCACCAAATCCCTAAAACGAGGATGACCAGGAGTCTGAAAGATAGTTAAGAAGATTGGCAGTGGACCTGCCCTAGCAGAACCCATACTGACGATCAGAAAGAAGTTTGTGATAGGAAATAGACTTTAAAGTTTTTGTGTTAAGAGACTGGAAGACTTTTGAAAACAGGGTGTTAAAACAAGTGGGCAATAGAGATAAGAATTGTCACCCTTCTTCGGGACAGGCTGAATAAGAGCAAACTTTCCATCAAGTAGGAATGGTACAAGTTTATAGACAAAGGTGAATGAGTTTCCCTTACCAGGGTGGAAGCACAGAGACCCAGTTCATGAGGACAACAGGAGGAACCCCATCAGGCTCATATGCCTTGTAATTTTTGAGGCCACTGATGGCAGAAAATAAATCAACTAAAGAATTTCTAATGTCAACCGTAAGAAAGTTAGAGAGGGGGAAATGATGGAGGACCAGCACCAGAATCATCCAATGTGGAATTGGAGGAGAAAGTCTGAGTGAAGAGATCTGCTTTATAGGTAGAAGAAATAGCTACAGAGCAATCAGAGTGGTAAACAGGAGGGAAGGATAATGAGGTAAAGTTGTTAGGAAGGTTTTTGGCGAAGTGTCAGAGGGAGCGGGAAGAATTCGAGTTGGATAGTTCACAGCATTTATTACGAATAAAATTATTTTTAGCAGAGCAAAGAATAGACTTAGTGTGATTCAGGCAAGAGGCATACAAGAAATGAGATTCAGGGGTGGGCTGGCTCTGGTACCTTTTGTAGGTCTTCATCTTGTTGTAAACATCATTAGAACAAGAGTGAATAAACCAAGGTCTCTTTGCATTAGTCAAAGGATATAAGAGAGGAATGTATGTGTCCATGCACAAGAGAATAACCACCATAATGCACAAGGCACACTCAGGTGGCACTCGGCCATGGAAGCAATAATCATTCCAGGGAAAATCAAGGAAGTACTACCTAAGGGCCTCCCAATCAGCAGGCTGTACCCAAACGTTAGGACAAGTAGCGTGATAAGGTGACTGCAGGAGCCAAATGGAGAGGAAAAATTTACAGTTTAAGCAGAAGGTTTAGAGCCAAATGGAGAGAAAAAATTTACAGTTTAAGCAGAAGGTTTAGTTCTAAGGAAGAGGTCAAGTATGTTGGAATTTTCTAAGGCAGTCAGGGATACGGGTAGGGTGCTGTACACTCTGCTCTAGGTCAGTAAGAAAAGAAATGA
>NC_137052.1:12264845-12287345 GCF_032717465.1 Coenobita brevimanus | reverse complement strand
ACACGAAAGAATCATCCGCAGGAGTACTTTCTAATTTCTTACAATATCCAACTTAATCCTGCATCATCTTTAAACATTCTTGGGGTTTCATTCTTTCGGAATTTTTCTTGGAAAGATATTAACACATTTCATGTAAAATCTGCTTCCAAGAGATTAGGTGTGCTAAGCCGACTCCGTGCCTTCTATACCACTGGACAGTTGTTGACTTTATACACGAGTTTTTTTTTTTTTTTTTTTTTTTTGCCTCTGTGTAGAGTACAACTCTCACGTGTGGGGAGGCTCCCCACATACAGCCCTTCTCAACAAGGTGAAGTCAAAGGATTTTCATCTCATTATCTCTCCTCCTCTTACTGGCATTCCTCAACCTTTGTCTCCTCACCACACTTCTGCATCTATATCTCATTTCTATTGCTACCTCAATGGTCACTGCTTCTCTGAACTATCTACTAGCATCCCTCCACCACCACGACGGTGTGTGTGTGTGTGTGTGTGTGTGTGTGTGTGTGTGTGTGTGTGTGTGTGTGTGTAAGAAAGTATAAATGCCCAAGAACTATTCTGTATAGGTTGTACCATCTGCTTTCTTTTAATTTTGCAGAGGTATATGCATATATTTCATTGCTGAGCTGTTATCCTATGGTTATACAGTAAACAAACCTAAATCTTGCTTTGTCCTTCGGAACGATATACCGTCAGCTTTGTGCCAGCAGACAGACATCAAGACAAATGCAACGTAGCGCTAGATAATGATTAAAATTTATCGCATCACGTGGTCTGTTACAACCTACTGCATCACTCCGCTGTAATTGATATCCTGAGGAGATAATATGAAGTGCTGGAGACGGGAAAAAGGAGAGAAGCGCTGAGGGCAAGGGAAGAATAGGCAACTAGGCTGTTAAGATTATTTCCTGCAACTGCTCATCTCTTATCAACTAGTTTACCAGTGCGTTAATGATAAATAAACGACAGCATACATATATGACCTTTACCAAAATTACATACACCATAGCATATTGTCACAGATAATTTACCAGTGTGCAAGAGTAAACACAGGAACTGACGAGCGCGGAAGAAATATCTAAAATTCGCTCTACTGTGATGTAGTAATTATTCGGAAACAAAAAGTCTCACTTTTTAAAGGTCTTCATAATGTTCAGCTAGAATTTATCACTTCTCACTTAAATTCACTTATTTAAATAAGTATTATGAAGGAAGTCCCTGAGAGTGCCACGCCCGAGCCCAGTAACTGGTCCAGGGACCGAACATTTGATTTTACTCTTCAACTTTGCCTTTCGACCAACTGCTTTCATATACGAATTGTTTAATTATTGGTTGTTCCTTAACCCATATAGCAAGGTTGGGTCAGTTTAGATCAAACGTGTTTGAGCTGATCTTTTAAAACATTAACCCTTGACCAACTGTACGGCTGTGGCCTTGAACTTTAATTGGTTGACTTCGAAATCGAATCACCATATCCCTGTTTTATTTCATAACATTCCACAAAGTTTTGCTTAAAACAGATATAACCTATTAAAGCTGACCTTGGCCTCTAAATTAATGCTTCAGAAGTAGCAGGTCAAGCCCTTGGCTGATCGTCAACCATTCCATTAAGTTTGGTCCAAATTAGATTAAAACTGAGGTAATTGTAATTTTTGCATAGAAAGAAAAGGGTCAAAATTTAATCTTGTCCTGTGACCATGACCTTAGACTGTTCTCAGATCAATTCCCTTCCTTCCTGTCATACGCTTAATCTTTTAATAAGTTGGTTTTAATCTTAGAAAATCTTTTATGCTTACTTTTGCACTTTGATCTAATCCTGTGACCTTTATATAGTTTTCAATACACAATGTCAATCCCTAGGCTGACCCTCATCCTTTAGGCTAAGTTTCATTAAAATCAGATTAACTATAATTTGTTCACAGACAGACAGAAAACCAGACAGATAGACATATCAAGTCAAAGAGAACAAAGAAACCAATCTTAAATCTCAAGTGCAAGAGAAGTCAAATTTGTTTAGCTCTACATGACCCAACAAGTTTTGTGCAAAGTACTTGTGTGATAATGATAAGCCCGTGAGAAAGTGTCTCGAATTATATATATATATATATATATATATATATATATATATATATATATATATATATAAGAAAGATATATATATATATATATATATATAGATTGATATATATATATTTATATATATATATATATATATATATATATATATATATATATATATATATATATATATATATATATATATATATATATATATATATATATATATATATATATATATATATATATATATATATATATATATATATATATATATATATATATATATATATATTGTTACGGAACAGAGAAAGATAATGTACACTTTAAGTGAGAATACTAAAAATCACTACTGTCCCGCAAATTTCCAGGTTCAAAACAAAAGAGTTAGGTAAAATTACAAGTTAAAGTTTAATGCTCAAACTAACAACTAAACATTCAGGACTCATAAGGATAATGTAATGGCAAAAAACAGGTTAAATATATGGTTAACTGCAATAGCCTCTATTAACACGAAATTGGCAAGAGTAAATTTATCTAAGTCAGCCCTGATAAAATGAGAAAACAGGATAATGCTCAGTGAATGCAAAATATATTATTACAGATACAAAATATTATCAATAATGGCTGACACTTAAAACACATGAATCACAAAAACCTCACTAGGCCTACGAATTAACACCCCATGCTACACAGTACAAGGAAAAAAAAATGTAATAACACTTATACTCAAATTACACAGCTGCTAGATGGCTGGAGACTTCCTGAGCACTCACAATAATAACAACTGTACAGGGGAGGACAGAGATGTGAGCAAAATGAGGAGTAGATCTAAGTGGCAATTAATGCAGAGACTGAGCTCATTATATAGGGGCCGGCAGAGCCTGATACAACTCGTAAGAAGGACGCGCAAATGAAGCCATAGGGGACAAAGAGTTGACAATCCTGCTCTGAACAACAGAAAGAACGACTTACTCTACTATAAGGGTAGAAGGGGGGAGTGAGGTAGAACACGCTCGTGATCAAACATGCAGCATACTGTACATTAGAATTACACAAAGGATGATGAAATCATAGGCTATGTAACACCTCCCCACAAAGAAAAAGAAATTTACAAAGGAAATTTCTTATTACTCTAAAACAATCTGTCTAAAGTCTAGATAAGCAATCTGCAATAACATTTTCTTTCCCCTTGACATGTATGTCTAATGAATACTCCTGAAGAAGTAGACTCCATCTTGTCAATCTCTGATTTTTATCTTTAAACTTACTAAGGAATTTCAGTGGGTTATGATCGGTATAAATGACTATGGGGTCAAAACCAGAACACAAATTAAATGAAAAATGCTGTAAACCCAAAATCAAGGCCAAAAGCTCTTTCTCAATAGTGGAGTAGTTCTTTTGAGGTGGAGTGAACTTCTTACTGTAATAAGATACAGGGTGTTCAATACCCTGATCATCCTCTTGCAGCAAAACAGCCCCAGCTCCTGTATCACTTACGTCAACAGCCATCTTAAAAGGCTTAGCAAAATTTGGAGCAGCGAGCACTGGCTGACTTAATAGGATAGCTTTAAGTTTGCTGAAAGAGGATTCACAGTTATCGGTCCAGACAAATTTAACTCCCTTTTTCAGTAGGTCTGTAAGTGGTGATACAAGAATTGAAAACTTAAGAACAAATCTCCTGTAATAACCTACCATTCCCAAAAATCTTTGTAGTTCTTTCCTACTTTTAGGTTTGGGAAGATCACTTATAACCTGAACCTTAGCTCCTGGTGGTGCAACATGTCCATCACCAATTACGTACCCAAGGTACTGAACTTTAGCTTGACCAAACTCACACTTTGATAAATTAGCTATAAGATTAGCCTGAACCAAACGCTGAAGAAATTTTCTGACATGGCATAGGTGATCTTTCCAGTTGTCACTGAAGATTAATACATCATCAATATAAACAACACACCCTGCCAAACCCTCTGTTACGACATTCATGAGCTTCTGAAATGTGGCTGGTGCATTCTTCATACCATGTGGCATTACAGAACACGCAAAAGTCTTTCCTAGTGTTACAAAACATGAGATCTCCCTAGCACGTTCAGTCATAGGTACTTGCCAGTATCCCTTTAACAAATCAAACTTACTTATGTACCTAGCCTTTCCGATCTTGTCTATGCAATCTTCCACGCGATGGAGAGGGTAAGTGTCTGTTTTGGTTATCTGATTAACACGTCTGTAGTCGATGCAAAGCCGCTGTGACCCACCTGGCTTAGGGACTAGAGTGACAGGAGAACTCCACTCGCTCTGACAGGGCTCAATCATCTTGTGGTCCAACAGGTAGCCAAGCTCCTTCTGGATGAGAGGAACTTTCACTGGGTTCACACGGTAAGAAGGCAGTTTAATTGGCTTTGCGTCTCCAACATCGACATCATGCATCAACACAGTGGTTCTTCCTGGAGTGGCACGGAACACTTGCGGGTACTCCTGCAGTAATGCCGAAAACTCCTGCCTTTCCTCGGGAGCTAGATGAGAAAGCTTAGAATGGAGATCATTCATGATATCAGGATTCTTCCCCAAACTATCACTCAGGCTCATGCTGCATGGGAGAACTTCACTTGCAGACTCAGGTGGAACAGCTACAGTGCAGACTGGGTTATTTTCGTCCCGCCTGTGATATAACTTTATCATGTTGATATGACAAAGTTGCTTGTTCTTTCTACGATCTGGTGTGGCGATGACATAGTTGACATCACTGAGTTTCTTCTCCACGAAATAAGGACCACTAAACTTGGCTTGAAGAGGTTGCCCATGCAACCGTAGCAGAATCAAAACCTGATCTCCTGGCTGAAAGTGGCGTAACCTGGACTTCTTATCATACCAAGTCTTCATCTTCTCCTGAGCAGCTCCTAAATTCTCTCTCGCCAGCTGTAAAGCAGTGGACAGCCGTTCTTTGAACTTCATCACATACTCCAGCAGGTTGACGTCATCTTCCTCCGACAGCCAGCATTCCTTGAGTAGCTTAAGGGGTCCTCTTACTTCATGGCCAAACAGTAGTTCAAAGGGTGAGAAGCCCAGTGATTCATTTGGAGATTCTCTTGCGGCAAATACAACGAATGGAAGACCTTTATCCCAGTCTTTCTGATGTTCCAAACAGTATTTCTTGAGCATCGATTTGAGTGTTTGATGATATCTCTCCAACGCTCCTTGGGTCTGGGGATGGTAAGCTGAAGACTTGATCTGGGTGATGCCCAACTCTTTCAGAGACTGCTTGAAAACATTTGACATGAAATTACTTCCCCGGTCTGACTGTACCTCCTTGGGCAGACCAAACTTTGTGAAGAACCCTAGCATTTCCTTAACCATGGTCTTTGCTGAGATATTTCTAAGTGGAATGGCTTCAGGATAACGAGTAGCCATATCAATCAGGGTCAACACATAAGAAAATCCTGAAGAAGTCTTAGGAAGAGGGCCCACAATATCCACCAACACACGGGTGAAAGGCGCCTCAAAAGGAGGAATGGGAACTAGAGGTGCAACCTTTTCGGTCTGATTACACTTCCCCACAACTTGACAGGTGTGACAAGACTTACAATACCAGGAAACATCCCTGAAGATACCCGGCCAGTAGAAGTGTTTCAAAATGCGTGCCACAGTCTTCCTCACTCCAAGGTGTCCTGCCAAACTGGAATCATGGGCCACTCTAATGATATCCTGCCTACAAACACGAGGGATGACAACTTGATGTACAACCTCCCATTCACAGTCGGCTGATGCTGTTGGGGGTCTCCACTTCCTCATAAGTACTCCTGACTTTATATAATAACAAGTAGAAGCACCAGCTGACTCTTCCTCACTGCAAGCAGAGTTAGCTAGACCTTTCAACTCAGGGTCAGCAACCTGCAACTCAACCAACTCTTGACGAGACAAATTATCAACACTACGGGTTACTGCCTCATCTGGTGAGTGGTCCAAATTAGCAAGAAAAGTGTCAGCTAGGATAACATCATCATCATCATCATCCTCTTAGTCACCATTAACTTTAGACTTAGCCCTAGTGACAGCACATGCAGAAAACACATCAGGGACATCACAATCCTGGGCCGCAGCTACTGGCTTACTAGACAACTGAGGAGCTGGACACACTTGACTTCCACCAATATCATTTCCAAGTAAGAAAGTTACACCTGATATTGGGAGTGTCTCAACCAACCCAACCATAACAGAACCATTAACAAAACCAGACTCTAAATTCACTCTGCACAGAGGGACAGAGAAGTAATTATTTACTACACCTTGTAAGATTACAGTTTCATCAGAGGAATTAACATTAGGGCCTAGAACACTGGTCAGCATAAGGGATTGGCAAGCATCTGTATCACGATATATTTTAACTGATTTCCTGTCATTACTGTCCAGAGGACTGACAAAACCATCAGACAGGAAATTAGCACATGAACTCTTGAGAGTGTCACCCACGTTACTGCTCAAAAGAGGAGCTTCATCATGAGAATTTAATTTACCCCTCAAAGCAGGTTCAGTTAACTCGGTTAAAGAATTCTAGGAACTCTCAAGGGTGGACACTAGACCAATTGACTGAATATTTAAAGACTCCTTTTTGTTCACATCACGCTGTCTCCTGAAACATTTCTCCGTAGTATGACCAAGCTTACTACAATAAGTACATTTACTTTTCTGAAACCTAGAGGTGAAGCTGGTGTTTACTTCCTGAGAAACATCATCTTTATTCTCTTTCCTGTTACCTGTACTCTGAGTAGAGGCAACGTAATTACTCTCAGCTTTCCTTTTTTCTTTAGAATATCTCTTGTGAGTGAGAACATATTCATCAGCTAAAACTGCAGCATGAGACAAATTATCTATTCTTTTCTCATCAAGATATAGGCTTACATCTTTATTAATACACCTTTTGAAGTCCTCCAGCAAAATCATCTTCTTAAATTTACCAAAATCAGAATCCACATTCTTAGAATTTAACCACTGCTCTAACAGATCTTCTTTGATTTTTGCATACTCAACATGGGATTGCTTATCTTGCTTATAAGTTGTCCTAAATTTTACTCTATAGGCTTCAGGAACAAGCTCATAGGCCTTAAGAATCAAGCTCTTAACTACATCATAATTATCACATTGATCCTGAGGCAAAGATGCATAAGTTACTTGAGCTTTACCGGTGAGAATAGTTTGCAGGAGTACTGGCCAATACTTTTTGGGCCAATTAAAACCTGTAGCTACCCTCTCAAACAACTGAAAATACTTTGTTAAATCAGATTCAATAAAAAGGAGGGACAAGTTTAACATTTTTAGCCACATCAAAATCATCAGAGCTAGATGATCCAGTTCCAACTTGTTTCATGCGATACACATGGTCTGCCTGAAATCTAGCAAGTTCAATTTGTGCCTCCTGAATACGAGCCTGAGACTCAGCCTCATTAGCACGTGCCTGAAACTCAGCCTCCTTAACACGAGCCTCCTGGAGGGCTAGCTGTAACTTAGCTAATTCAATCTGCGTTTGCTTATTTGGAGGAGTTACATTAAACAAGCTTTCATTAATCATGTCAACAATTTGATCTGTAGAATTATGAGAGTGAACTGCAATTCCCAATTGTTGAGCAACAAGCTTAAGTTCATTCTTTGTTCTGTTTTCTACATCACACACTGTTTGCACATTTGACAAAAAATCTTTGGCTTCATCAAGTGTAGTAATAGTAGACATCATGAATAAATCACAGTCACAAAATATCAAGCAATATCCTTATGATAATATCCTGAATATCCTGATAAGAGGTCGTCAAATTTATGTTACGGAACAGCGAAAGATAATGTACACTTTAAGTGAGAATACTAATAATCACTACTGTCCCGCAAAGTTCCAGGTTCAAAACAAAAGAGTTAGGTAAAATTATAAGTTAAAGTTTAATGCTCAAACTAACAACTAAACATTCAGGACTCATAAGGATAATGTAATGGCAAAAAACAGGTTAAATATATGGTTAACTGCAATAGCCTCTATTAACACGAAATTAGCAAGAGTAAATTTATCTAAGTCAGCCCTGATAAAATGAGAAAACAGAATAATGCTCAGTGAATGCAAGATATATTATTACAGATACAAAATATTATCAATAATGGCTGACACTTAAAACACATGAATCACAGAAATCTCACTAGGCCTACGAATTAACACCCCATGCTACACAGTACAAGGAAATAAATGTAATAACACTTATACTCAAATTACACAGCTGCTAGATGGCTGGAGACTTCCTGAGCACTCACAATAATAACAGCTGTACAGGGGAGGTCAGAGATGTGAGCAAAATGAGGAGTAGATCTAAGTGGCAATTAATGCAGAGACTGAGCTCATTATATAGGGGCCGGCAGAGCTTGATACAACTTGTAAGAAGGACGTGCAAATGAAGCCATAGGGGACAAAGAGTTGACAATCCTGCTCTGAACAACAGAAAGAACGACTTACTCTACTATAAGGGTAGAAGGGGGGAGTGAGGTAGAACACGCTCGTGATCAAACATGCAGCATACTGTACGTTAGAATTACACAAAGGATGATGAAATCATAGGCTATGTAACAATATATATATATATATATATATATATATATATATTTATCAGGGAAGGTGTTCCAGACGAGACGAAGTGTTGGTAGAAAAAGTGTAAAGGTGTGGCAGCGTGAACAACAAGACTGTGTGCGAAGGGAGGACAGGGTAAGCAGGAGAAATACCACTCAAGGGAGGGAAAGTTTGTGGAGAGAAAGTGAAGGAAGAATAGGGTAAGGGAAGATTCAAGCTTGAAGGGGTAAGTGTGTGTGTAATATGAAAAGAGAGAGAGAGGATATGTGTACGTGGATGACGGGGTGTTTGCATCTAGCAGAAGGTATGAAGAGGTAGAAGTGAGGGGGAGTGTGTGTTAGAGTGATGGAAAGGGGGTTTCTTTTATATGAGGATTAAATTTTTCGTCATTTCACTTTTCATATTAATATTACGCGTCTATGATGTTAGTAATTATTTAGAAATAATTATTTTCTTGCACGACCATCTATTAATCCAGCCTCAGAAGGAGAAGTGGGTTCGCTCGAACTCTCCGATTTTTGGCTGCTTCCATGCCTGGTAACTACTGTATATATAGCTCTGATTCTCCAAAACATGGTATTTCGTGTATAGAATTAAGTTTTTATGTTGTGCACACCATACCTTAACCTAACAGCTTGTTAATAGGATTTCTAATCTCAGTTGCTTCAGTGCACACATGTTTCACTTGGTGTGAACCAAGTCCCACACATTAACCCCAATGAATACTATACATTATTCATCTGCATTTATTATGTTACGAGTACTGCAGCTACATTCCATATGGATTTAACATGCAAATATATACTTTATACACCAAACACTTTCGCCTATATGGGCATGGAATCTCAACCATTGTGATATGGCCCAGTGACGTATCCAGGATTTTTCAGGGGGGGGGGGCAAACACTTGGAATATTTCCCCAGAATATCTGTCACCACACTGGCGTGCGTGTCCCGAACACAAGCGCTTTCCCAAGTTCGTGATACTGTCGGTTTTTTTTTTCCTTTGCGGTTTTGAATTTCTCTCTCTCTCTCTCTCTCTCTCTCTCTCTCTCCACTTAGCACATAGGCCTATGTGTAAAATAAAATTCGCATCGCACCCACCCCCAGTCTAGTATTCTGTTTTGTACTACTGCTGTGGTGGTAGCTAATAGAAACTCCGTTTTCCACTACTTATTCCTTTAGTGTGATTCTCATTGGCTGACATCATGGGTGGTGCATACGTCAATACGTAAATACATCTGGTGGGATTAACCTCTATTAATCCTTGACTCAGGTGACCACTCGACCTGCCCCGCTCAGCAAGGAATGATTTTCAAATCACTTGAACTATACTGTACTGTGTAGAAAGGATTATTCCATTTAGGAAAAAGAACGGCGTAAAGCTAGTCATCCTGAGAGTTTTCACATAGAAACGTGGAGGGGACAAAAAGTGAGGGGGACACGTCCCCCTGTCCCCCACCCAGACGAGGCGCCTGGCACACATATTTATATCTGCTTACCTTCTAAAATGTAGTCTGAGGTGATGAAAATGGCTTCATGCAGTCTTCAAAAATTCTGCTTGTTTCAGTTGTTTGTAATAATAACTGTGCAGTGTTTGTTTGCAACTGGCTACAGGGTGAGAAGATATGGCTGCAGGGTGAGAGGATGTGGCTGAGGGGACAGGAAGGCCGTTTTTACACCTCATCAGGATTCATGTGCAAAACATCATAGAGCACTAATATTAACCACATACTCTAAGGTGATAGGGGTAATTTTAAAGTTATAATTGGTCATTTTTTCTCACGGGTTTTATAATATTTAGTCTAGCTTGCAGTTTCAAAGGAAATCTTGTAGGAGCTGCCTAGCATGGGCCAATCGGCCAACTACAGTTATCCTCTCTTCTTATGTTCATATATTGCTCCTAAATAAATATTTTTGGAAATTGATAATATTGTTTAATATCTATCTATCTATCTTTTTATAGCCCGACGCCCTAATTCCGCAAAGAGTGGCTGCAGACAAAACGCCTCCAAGTCGCTCTGTCACCCACCATTTGACTACCCTCCCCCCAACTCACTCCCCCCTCCCTCATATACCTCTCAACTCCATCCCTCCACCTCATCCTCGGTCTTCCCCTCCCACTCCCTCCCTCCACCTCACCTACATACACCCTCATAGTCAGTCTTTCATTCTCCATTCTCTCCACATGTTCAAGACACCTCAGTGTATTTCTCCTAATCTTCTCAACCACATCCACATCCACCCCACAACGTTCTTTCACTTCTTCAATCGTCAACCTGTCCCTCCACGTCACTCCAGATGCTCCTCTCAAGTAGCTCATTTCCACTGCTCTCACTCTTGACTTGTTCCCCTCTTGCAAGGTCCATGACTAGCTTCCATACGTCAGGGTAGGGATCACAATACTATCATGCAGTGACTTCTTAACTTCCATACTCACCTCCCTATTTCTCATCACTGCTTTCAGTGAACCAACAACCTTCCTTCCCTGCTGTACCCTTTCACGCGCTTCATCCCCCAAGGTTCCATCCTAACTCATCACGCTACTCAAGTACTTGAATGCACTCACATTCTCCATATCCTCGTCATGGATTCTGTGACTTCATTCCTTTCAAACACCATAACTTTACTCTTGTTTACATTAACTTTCAGATTCCTCTTCCTACACACTGTCCCAAATTCATTCACCAAACCTTGCAACTCCCATTCATCTTCACACAACAATACTGTATCATCAGCAAACAACAACACCGAGATCTTCCAAGTCTCACCCTCATTCATTAGAGCCAGCCCCACATCCACTGCCCTACCTTGCACCTCCTTTACAACCCTTCCATGTATATATTAAACAGCCATGGAGACATCACACAACCCTGTTTCAGTCTCACACTGAGATCAAAGAACTCACTCAGCTCACCATCCACTCGCACCGTAGCCTTTGCTCCTTCGTACATACTCTTCACAGCACTCAACGATTTCCCCTCCACTCCATATATTCTCAATACCTTCCACATACCTTGTCTATCTTTTCTGTCATAAGCTTTCTTCAAGTCCATGAAGGCACCATATGCTTTCTTTCCCTTCTCTAGATACTTCTCCACTAAACATCTTAGAACAAATATCTGATCTACACACCGTTTTCCCTTCCTAAATCCCCCTTGTTCTTCTCCAACTAGCTCCTCTGTTATTTGCCTAACCCTATCAGTGAGTATTCTACCATATATTTTTCCAGTCACACTAAGAAGGCAAATACCCCTGTGGTTACCACATACTTCTCTCTCCCCTTTTCCTTTGTGTAAGGAACAATTATACCTGATTTCCAGTCCTCCGGAACCCTTCCCTCTTCCCAAGCCAATCTACATAACTTCCATATCCACTCCACTACAATCTCACCCCCATACCTCAGCATCTTGATCTTCTTCATTGCTTCCACTATTTCCGCCCTACTGCTCTCTTCCTCCCTCCTTTCACCTCTCCTCCCAGCCATTCCCTAACCACTTATACTCGCACTGCTCTAACTCTCTACATTCAACAAATCCTCAAAGTGCTCCTTCCATCTCCTCAATTTCTCTCTCTTCTCCACCAGCAATCTATTGTTTAATATACAAGTGGTAAAATTAGGAAAACTGTATTGCCATACAAGAACTATACCAAGAATCCCTTTCAGCATTTCCCCCAAATTTTCCCAAGGGGGGCAAACTGCCCCCCCTGACCCCCAGAGGCTACGTGTATGATATGGCCTTAACTATAGATTCCCAACCCATTCATAACCATGACGCTACATGTAAACAAACACACTACTTCAACATATACCAAAACGCGCCAGGTACTGTGCCAGTTATCAGAGCTGGTAATTCTGTTAATGCTTAACTGTTTAATGAAGTCAATACAATTTCAACCATTTGATGATACGAGAATCCATTGTATACGATACTATTTTGAATTTGTCTTAATCGATTACCATTCTATATTCATTGTCAGATTAATGGGGGAACATATTGATGGTCAGATAACTCAAAGGATACTTAGAACCTATGGCGTAGAGCATTCAGTAAAATATCAGAATATTCACCACTCCTTTGTCTCTTCATTGCAAGTATCCCAGCTCTCTAGGCGAAGGCAGTGTAGAGCTAGGTGACGAATGGAGGTAAAATCATTCGCACTCCCCCTTACCTCGTTAGGCCTTCTCGCATCTCTTGAGCCCTTGCCACTGGCTCATGAGTGAATCTCACAACTTGACAGTCGGTTCTTGCGTTTTATTTCCTCAATTCTTCCAGCTGTTCCAGAGAGACACTGACATACAGTGAGTTGGAGGGGAGAATGCCATAATCTATATACAACGATACACATTACTTGCCACGAAAGATTACTTTCACTTTCACTCGAGCACATTTTCAGTACATATGCAAAGAAAGGGCATTTTCATTTTCAGTCAAGCTAGTTTTTTTTTTTTTTTAATACTCGTAGGTTTCCTTATGTTCTAGCATCTTAAAAATGGCATTTATCTATCTTCTTCCTTCAATACAGGAGCGGCAGTAAATTCTAAACTAATTTTCATCTCAGAGCATATTTTTATGTATACTGTAGGGTCGCTTTCATTTTCGTCCAAGCTAGTTCTTTATATCAAGGTTTATACAAAACCACTATACAGTCGTTGTCCCGAAAGAGCACTTTCACTCCAAAACTTTTTTTCTTTACCAGATGATACAAAACACACTGTACAGTATGATCATGGCACATTATCAATACCGTTGTTTTCCTTCTATAATTTACATATATCCCACTTGTTTCTGCAATCTTACTTCACTGAAATAGTGTCAGTCCTTACTTAAAAAAAAACAAAAACAAAAACACATTCTCTACATTGAAGTAACCTATATTGTTGTATCCCACTCAGTGGCGTACAGGGGGGGGGGGAAGGGGGGGCGGTCCACCCCGGGTGACAGTCATAGGGGTGTGCCACTTAGTTGTGTGGCAAATTCTTCATTTCACTGTTTCAAGGATTTTAGTATTTTATCATAAACTAGACCAGAAGTAAATGATTCAATACTGGTTAATTTTCCTTTTATCTGAATTCTGACTACCGTAAAACCATTACCTAAAAAAAAAAAAAAAAAAAGGTATGACAGTGCCTTTCTGAGGGGCCATGAGTCGTCCCTCAGAAAGGCACTGTCATACTTTTGGGGCTTACTCGAGCCCAAAGTGTTGCCCTACATATTTATCTGTAATTTTCAGATTTTAAGGCCCATTTTTTATTGTCAGATTTTGTAAGTTACATCATTAGATGTGTTTATTGTACAGGCTACATTTTTGTCTGTTCTTCCGTACAGCGGATGACTTGGATATAAAAAACTTAATTATGCATTTAAAGCATTTTCTTTAATGAAATGTCTGGTAAAAGCATCATACGGTTAAATTATTATGACGAAAACATTGTGCCTGTGGATTTGGTGTGTGTATGCGTCCAGATGCTGAGTACACGGTTGTAAATGCGTGAAAGTGATTCTATCGAGGCTTGTTGATGGCTGGTCAATGTGTGCTGCTTAACGCGCTGTTATTTCTTCCCATCATTACTGGACTTTGCTTCCAGGTTTGCCTACAGATATCAACTTCTGGTTTTAGATATTGGTGAGATACTTTTGAAAAAGATATTTGCTCAGTCACTGATGGCAGTTACCGAGTGAGACATACGGGATGGTGAGAGGTGCTTTACTGACATCCTACTCCGGCATCAAAGCTATTTTCCTATATATGATTTCAGCAAGGGTGGAAGCTTACAGTAATCTCTAGTTCCTGGGGACTCCCTTAATTACTGATGTTAAGGATATCTCAGGGCCTCAGTCCTCCCAGGGAGAAAAAAATCAGTACTGGAGAGAACAGATATGAAAATTGTGGTGAAAATGGTACTCTTAGCGACTTTGAAGATGGAAAGATGCAAGGTAGACAAAAAAAAGTTGGATAGAGTAGATAAGGTATACGAGTTTGTGAGAAAGGTAAGGAAGGGAAATGACAAGAGAACTAGCTGATTGGATGAATTTCGTGCCGAGTTTATGACCAGGGTTGGCACCACTTTTAAATTTGAAAATCGTCAGATTATTATTCGACAGGTGAATGTTAAAATACAAGACATGATGGAAACTTTATGCCTAATTTAAAAGGTGGAACAAAGATTTGGGGGACTTGAATGATGACAGCTATTAGTCACTACAACAGCAAGTTTACATTTAACAAGCATTCAACACATAACACACATTTGGGCAATTTACATTTTGAGCTGTGTCATCCCGTATATGAAGGCCCCACAATTTCTCTCTCATTGGAAGGTTTAGTTCAAGCATATATATATATATATATATATATATATATATATATATATATACATATATATATATATATATATATATATATATATATGTATATATATATATATATATATATATATATATATATATATATATATATATATATTGACACTTTTCAAAATAAGGATGGACCACTTAGGACAGTTCAAAAACAAGGAGATACATTTAACCCCTTAACCGCGGGCGTCACTTTCGTGACGCTCGGGCGCAATGGATCATACAGCGGGGCGTCACTTTTGTGATTCTGTTATTCTGAATTATCCCGGGCTTTCAAGTGGTGGCTTGTATCATCTATCAGTACTGCCAATGTCCAACACTAGTCAGCACTCCAAATCTCATCTGTACTCCCATCCATTGTTGTCATTTTAGTGATTTTCCCCCCTTCCTGACTCCCCTCCATTACCCTGTCCTCTCACCTCCCCGGCCTCGCTGCGCTAAGAAAATTTCCCCCGGATTTTTCCACAGATTTCATCCATTGAAATAAGCCCTATGCCCTATATTTATACAAAATAATATATACCCCCCCAAAAAAAGGTAAGTGATGGTGGTATACACCAGGAATTGGCTAATTATCACCTGACAACACCTCACATGCATTCATTCGCTACATTACCACGGTAATTTCCCCTTTGAATAATGCCTTGTAATCTATTTCTGTAATAAAAATATATATCAGAAAGGAAGGGAGAAGCCTAAGTGACATTTACATTCACCTGGAACTACCTATTTATGTATTGTCGAGATTTTCTACCAATAATTTATTAGCATGTAAGTTAGCAGCTGTCATCCTCATTGTCACTGTCAACAGTTCCCTTCTCAGATAAGCCGCGGCATTTAGTTCCTTGTCCTCCGCTGTGGTCAAAGCATGTCACACTTGCGCCCCGCCATTTCTGCCGCTTCTGCGCCCATTGCAAAGGGCCCTGTGACCTCTACACCCAGAAAAACTTGTGAGGGAAGCAGGAAAGGACTAAGTGACTCTGCAGTGGAACGTGAACTAGTGGAATTGTCAATGGTGATGATGGATAGTGATTTTGACCCTTTGAGGGATTCGTGTGATGAGCTGGGTGAGGAAATCATGCCAGAAAGTACTAGTACGAGTGTTTCAGTGTCCAAAGTTACCCCTAGCTCCAAGGGAAAGGAGCCGTTAGTGCAGCAAGGGAAGGAATTTGGGAAGGGAGTGAAAAGGCGGCATGTTAACCCCGGAACAATGGCCCCGCGTGACCCAGCCCACCATGAGTCCCTAGCTGATTCACCTCCCCGTTTCCCAAGCCCCACTTCACTCATTTCTTCCTCTTCTTCTGCTGAATTATCTCCGGAGTCTTCGTCGTCGGAGTCACCACCAGCATCAACAGTGAAGGCAGGCCGTAAAGGAAGAGGTAAATCCCTGACCAGTAAAAGTAGAGTTGCTACTAGAGTAAGGGCTGCTAGTGCTGTACAGCAACTCAGGGTCAGTGTGAGTGACCTTGAACGTGGTAAATCTCCCTCACAGGCACCCACCACCCTCACCCACCCTACACCGCCACGCTTTCGCGTGGACGGAAGGGTCCGATTTTGTCCCAGAACATTTAGATTTTGATGAGAGTTCCTCAGGAGTACAGCCTGCCTTCACTCTTGACCATAATGCTGAGTGTGTGGACTTCCTTTTGGCCTTCCTAGATGACGAAGTCATGCAGCACATATGTGATGAGACCAACAGGTATGAATCACAATGTGCTGCTAGTGGTACAGGTGCAGCCAAGATGCAACAGTGGTCCATGCTGGGAGTGCAGGAGCTATCTGTATTCTTCGCCCTCATGCTTCTCATGCCACACTCAAAGAAGCATGAGTTGGAAGAATACTGGTCCATGGACCCCTTACTACCCTTACCAACCTTCAATAAGTACATGGCCAGAGATTGCTTCCGGAACATCATGGGAAACCTGCACTTTGCCAACAACGATGTACCTTCCCAAACCGACCCACTTTGGAAGATCCGGGAGATTCTGAGCAGAATGAAGGATAAGTTTATGTCATTCTTCCACCCCTTTCAGAAGGTTGTCATTGACGAATCCTTGGTTTTGTTCAGAGGACGTCTTCGGTTTGTGCAGTACATTCCAAGCAAATGCCATCGCTTTGGAATCAAGTTCTTTGTACTGTGTGACTGTAAGACGGGGTACATCCTTGACTTCGTCATTTATTCAGCCAGCACTGTCGATCTGGATAAAACACACCCCCTTGGCTTCTCAGGCTGTGTAGTGAAAGTGCTCCTTGAAAAGTATTTTGGTGGGAATCATGTGCTGTATACAGACAACTATTATACTGCACCAAAACTTGCCAAATACCTTTCAGAGCATGGCATTGGCTCCTGCGGCACTGTCAAAAGTAATCGTGCCCACTTCCTTAAATTTCCAGAGGCAGGAACCTCGCAGCGAGGAGACGTGCACCTACACAAGTCTGAGAAGATGCTGGCAATACAGTGGCATGACAAGAGGGTCATGCACATGCTCACCACCGTACATAAGGGGGATATGACAGACAGTTGGAAGGTCGACCGTAGGACAGGCGAACCTGTGATGAAACCTGATGCTGTGTTAGACTACAATATCAACATGTGGCTGGTGGACAAGTCCCACATGATGATTGGTGGGATTGACTGCCTCAGGAAGAATATTAGATGATACAGGAAAGTTTTTCTGCATCTCATAGACATAACGATGCTGAACGCCTTCATCCTGTACAAGATGAAGGTCAAGCCACCCAAGTCCTTCTCCCTGAGGTTGTTCGCCAGGACTTGTGTTCAGCAGCTGCTGGAAAGATATGGTAGGGTGACAGCAGCAACTCCAAGGCGCCATCCAGTAACACTTCCCGACAGACTTGAGCAGAGGGCGTACATGGATCGGCACAGACTGGTGCTAATGCCTGCCACAGGCAAGAGGAAGGTTGCGATCCGCAGGTGCCAGGTGTGTACACATACCACCCGACGTACACCTGAGCACAAACGCACCTCTTGGCAGTGCGCTGAGTGCCAGGTTCCTCTCTGTGTTACCTGCTTCTTTGATTACCACAGCCAGAAGCAGTTCTAAAAGTGCAAGTGGGAAAGGAAAGTAATGTGAAAATAATGTGTAAATAATGTGTAAATAGCAAGTGAAAGCAATGGATGTTCAGTATATATGATTGAACAGTGTATTATAGTTTTATCTTACTGAAAGTGACAGTGAATAACATAGTGTAAGTAAAATAGAAGGGTAAATATTGAAAATACAATAGAAAATGTAAATAGTAATGTAAGTAATTAGTAATATAAGAATATGAGTACAAATACTTGATGTTATAACAGTGAAAGTGAATCCGTGGCTCTCTACGTATTTTACTGAATGAAAAATTGAATGACTTCAGTGACAATAAACTAATACTACTGAAGGAAATTTATGGATAAAAACTCCAGATATATATAAGTGTTATATAGTAATAGAAATATAAAGTGTGAGGGGTTTTATGAATAATAAATGACAGAGTACCAAGAGCAAACTAGCACAAGTGGGAAGGTCATACGCGCTTATAATTTTCATTGCTTTCACAGTGTTTTTTTTTTTTTGGAGTATGGATCTCAAACTACTTGATAATCATAGAGTAGTGTTTATAGTGTTAATATCTGGCTGTGGTAATCATATTACGGGTTGTCGGGAAGTGTAAAGTGGAGACTTCGTTACCCAACTTCAGAGGTCTCCACAAGTCCTACGGTAATCGACGAAGGCTCAACAAACATCCCAGGAGAAAGCTGAAGGTATGTGCCATAAGGATATTTAATTTTAATATTCTACGACTAATAACTGATTTTTGGTAAATATTTTTTGAGAGTCTGTCGGAGCCCGAATAACCCCGCGGGACATGCAAAACATTGGTAAACATGCCCGCGGTGTAAGGGTTAAAGAGGAGGCTGGTAGTTGACAACAGCATGGTTCAATAAGGCTCTGTCAAATGATGGGAAAGTTTTAAGGTCCTGGATGGCTTATTCATCATTTTAAAAAAATGTGTTGTTTTTCCCGCAGGTTGGTTGCTCATGATGAAAAAAAAATTGGGACATCCAGGTTTGTCACTGGGTTTCAAGCATGGTGGTAGCTAAACCTAAATATATCTGACCATGAGTCTTCCAAGGAACACCTCTCCTGCCTGGAGAAATGGAAGACCTTGACAATAGGGTTGAAAAAAAAAAAGTTGATCAACTTCAGCAAACATCAATGGTCAACGAAAAAAAGAAATGGAGGGATATTCAAAATCGTCTCCTTAACCTTACTTTGTTTGTTGCTCAACAGAACCTTCCTTTTCGTAGTCACAAGGAGGATATCTCATCAAGGAATAGGGACAATTCCTGGAACTGGTGGAGCTGCTGTCAAATTATGACCTGTTTTAAAAGAAGATGTTGTTAAGGTTAAACATGCTACTCCACTTTTTTTTTTTTTTTTAATGTGTCCGATTCTGGGCATAGGCTTCACAGTCTGCTCCCAAGGCCCAGTAGTCCTCCTACATGCCATTCATCTCTACATATCACACCCGGGAGGAGAATGGCCTCATATTAATCTCCTTGGATTCAGGATGAGTTCATTTGTCTTCTGTGGAATCATGTTATGGAAAAAATAGTGGTTGATATTAAGAAAGCAAAATATTTTTGAATTCTTTTTGACAGCACTCCTGACGTTTACCATACTGATCAGATGTCTGAAATGATAAGATCTGTCCATTTTGAAAGTGACACAGTTGAGGTAAGAGTCATTCTTGGGGGTTTTCTATATTGCTGGAAAAACTCCTGCTGAGCTTACTGAAGATATCTTGAATCATTTGAAGAGCGATGGACTAGACATAAGCATGTGTCGTAGTCAAGGCTATTATAATAATGCCAATATGACAAATTCTTGGTGATATTCAAAGATTTAAAAAAATAATCCGAAAGCTTTATTTGTGCCTTGTGCAAATCACTTCCTAAATCTCTGTGGGATGTACTCATTTCGGAGCACGACTTCAAGTGTGTCTTTCGTTGAAACTTTGAAAAGAATTTATTCCTCCTTTTCAGTCTCAACTCATCGATGGGAGGTGCTGTTGGAGAATGTGGATCAAAAATTAAAACAAAAAACAAACAAACAAACAAGATGGAGTGGTCATCATGAAGCTGTGAAGTGAATGAAAGTGAATGTTGAAATGTTGATATCCGCCCTTGAATCATTATGCGACCCAAAGGAAAATGTAGAAAAAAGAAGATTTGTTAATATTTTATTCTCTGCTGTATGTGATTTTTCTTTTTTAAGTTGCCTTTTTTTTTGGTGCGAAGGCCTGGAAGAACTTCATCTCACACAAGTATTTACAGGTATTAGGAATCAGCCTCGGAAACTGCACTGTGAAACTTCAAGATTTAAAACTGATTTTTCAAGTACAGTGGAATGATATTGTGGAAAGGGCCATCCAGTATGCAACTACAAAGTGTAAGGAAATGGGCATTTCCATGGAGAGAAGAGGGAGGATAAAGTACACAAAAAGAATGTCAGGAGAGATGGCAAAAGATGCTGGACTCACTGCCAGAGGAAGTGAAATGGGCTATGTATGAATCCATAGATAGATTCTATCATGAATTAGATACACGTACAAAGGCAATGGAGAACATTCTGTATTCGCTGCTATTCAGCCAACACTTTGATTGTTGCAAGTCAAGAAGAACTTACGAGGTTTATTGCAAAACTGAGTAAGGTCGTTGACGATTTCAGTGATGAAGACCTGAAGGTAGAAATTGGACGACTTCGGAGACACATGAAAGCTGTCAAAATCAACTTCGATCAAGCCCAGAAGTTGACAGCCTTGCAGTTTTTAGAGTTTATTGTGAAATGGGATATTTTGGAAGCTCTGCCTAGTGTCCTATTGTGCCTAAGGATCTTTTAAACTGTCTGTGCATGTGATGCTTCATGTGAAAGGAGCTTTTTTTTTTTTTTTTTCCCCTAAAATGAAGGTAATTAAATATCACCTACGCTCAAACATGAGCCAGGCCAGGTTATCAAACCTGTCTTTGCTCTCAATTGAGTCTTATGCCAAGAAAATTAATTTTCAAGATGTAATTGACACCTTTGCAGAGGTTAAGCCTCGAAGACAGAAAGTTTGAGAGTGAGCTGGTGACTGTGACACTTCTTTTTTTTTTCTTCTACTTCTGTTTCAATTTTTACTTCTGTTTCACCTACTCGTTCTCCATTTCCTTCCCCTTCCCCTTCTTCTTCTTCTCCTCCTCCTCCTCCTCCTCCTCCTTATCATCGTCATCATCATCTTCGTCGTCGTCGTCGTCGTCGTCGTCCTCCTCCTCCTCCTCCTCCTCCTCCTCCTCATCCTCATCCTCCTCATCCTCCTTTTTTTGGGTTAGATTGAAAGCTGAATGATGAGAAAATCTTTAAAATTTTCCCTGTTATTTTCAAGTTGGTCATTATATTCAGAAAACTGAAAAAAATTAACAGTCGTATTTGACAAGCTTCATTAGTCATAATAAATTTTACTGAATTTTCATTTGTATATTATCATGTCTGGGAGGCAGGGGGGTGCCAGTAGATAGGCTTGCCCCAGGTGCCAAATACTCTAGGAACGCCCTTGATCCCACTGTTTTATCTATTTTTTCTTGTAAATAATTTTCCACACACGCCAGCGAATTATCAAGCTGATGTGCTGTGGATGGTGGCGAAGCAGTGGTTATCGATGAACGTAGCTGGGGGATCTGATTAAATGGAGAGATTATTGGTGTATCGTAGATTAAGCTTCCCCTCTATCACCAGTGGAGTGTAATGTGGCCACTGCTCAGTAAAATGGTGCATCATTGAGCAGAGTGAATAGGTAGGTCTCTCTCTTTCTCACCTTCCCCATTTGTGTATTATAAGCAAGGTGAGTTACAGAGCACTCTTACGTTACGGAGTTTATTAGTCACACTTATATCGAAATATGATTGACAGCGTAACGTTGCGTGATGGCAAACCTCATAGCTGACCCTATCTCCTGGCTTCTGCCCTCGATCGTACTCTCGGGCTCTCTGTCTCTATGCTTTCCGAAGTCTGAGAATATATATGGCTCGGTGGGGATGTACAGTCTGGTAGATTTCTGTGGTTAGTTCCCGTGACATCAGGTAACTCGATCAGTCATGTTAACCTGCTCTTATCATGAAATTCTTGTATCGTCTGGACTATAAAAAGATTGTTTGAGATATATCATATGGATTCATACTCCTAATGAGAAGATGTTTACGTCTCCAGCAGATGCTACATGGTGCACTTTGTGATATGATACATACTATTAGTGCCTATAATGGCAACATATCACTCGGTCATGCAAAGCTGCCATGCCAACGACAGCACAGATTGTCATACTTATTAGATGCATGTTGTATGTATATATATATATATATATATATATATATATATATATATATATATATATATATATATATATATTACAATCAACTTGTAAACCAATTAAGTGAAATACATAATA
>NC_137052.1:12152345-12259845 GCF_032717465.1 Coenobita brevimanus | reverse complement strand
GTCTCGGTCACTCACCTGTTAGCAGTGACCCAGGTCAGACATGGCGTGGAAAGGTCTCTCAGACGAGGAAATCGCATCCGTCCTGGAAGCCTTCACTGGAGACAGTGATTCTCCACTCGATGATGATGTGGTGGATCGCGATTACGTCCAGCCAGAGGAAGAAATAAGTAGCAGTGATGAGGAGGTCCCTTCGCCCCGAAAAACGCGGTATGTGACATACCGTAAGGCAAGGGAAGGTCAGCCTGCTCCCCAACCACGTGCAAAGCTATCTCTCCATACTGAATCTGATAAGGACGAGGATGAAGACGATGAGGATGACGGAGGCCTAGGACGTGATATCGCCGCGTGGTTGGGAAAAGAGAAAATATCACCACGAGGATCAGAAGGTGGGGCGAGACGACACATAAGGTATGGTGAAAGTACTTTGTCTGGGGAAGTGGCAAGTGGTGTGGTGGGATTGCTGGGAGAAAGGGAAAGTGTTGTGGCGGCAGCGCGGAGTGAAAGTGGGAGTGGTGTGGGGGTAGTGTGGGGTGAAGGGGCAAGTGGTGTGAGGGAGGCAGCACGAGCACGTGGTGCTCGTAGGCCTAGGGTAGAGGAGGTTGAGTCACTCCCCAGCACTTCTTTCGCCCCTGAATATTCCCAAACTTCCTCCCCACAGCCCCAGGATGTGGGAAAAGGAAAGAAAGGGAAGGGAAAGGGTAAAGGAAAAAGGAGAGGGAAGAGAAGTGCGAGTGATGAGAGGCGCCGCTCTCCACCTCCCCCAACCTCCCCCACCACCCTCACCTCCCCACCCTGACGAAGGGGACGATGGTGACGTGGTTAGTGTAAGTGGAAACAATTGTTATCAAAACTACACCCACTGTGTAAATCTGGTCAGTAAATATGTGATAGCAAGGAAATAAAATGGAAACGGGTGTAATGTTAGCATGAATAAAACGTATAAGTTGAACATTAGTGTAAGTTGTCATAATTGATGTCACGAGTACACCCACATTCTGGTCAGTAAGTATGTGATAGGAATTACATACAGTGGAAGATGTTGTAATGTTAGTAGTAAGGTATTTTATAAGTTGATTACTAGTGTAAGATGAAACAAATGATATCGCGATAACACTCCCTGTGTAAATACACACAAATATGACGCTCAGTTCCATCGTAAGTTCAGAAATGATGTGATATCAATTATATCAAGTGTTTACATGTGCAATGTTAGTGGAGAATTATTATATAAGTACAAAAATAGGTTGTAAGTTGAAATAGTTGTCATAGCGACTTCACCGTGTGTGTTATTATGCGCTATTATTACGCTATATATTTACGTAAGGCCTGAAATAATCTCAAAACAGTTCTATAAAGTTGAAAAGTGTATAATAATATTAGAAAAGTATTATGTAAGTAGAAAAAGCACAATACGAGTTGAAACAACAGTCACAGCGAGTTCACTCACTACGTAAATAAGCGCTAACATTACGCTAAATGTTATCAAAAGGCCTGTGAATACGTAAAAACAGTTCAATAAAATGTAAAATGGTATAATGTTATTGTAGAAGTATTATGTAAGTAAAAAAATTATATGTATCATGATTTTAGAATGTTAGCGATTCATCGTGACCAAGTTGGCCGATTTTGCTTGTTTCGCACGATGGTACAATGCTTATTTCTGCTCTGTTTTTGTATAAAATCCAATATACTCTTTTATCACATGTTTTTATGTTTGTAATAAATTCATTTCTACTTACTTTCATTGGTTTCCCAGACTTATAATACCATAGAAAACGTTTGAGGCTCAGACCGCCTAGGGAGAACACGGGGCCAGGTGGGACCAAGGCATACCTGGTTAAGCTAATTAGGGACCCCGGGGACCAATTTCTTTGCCAGCGACCATTGTTTCTGACCAAAAGTGAAAGTTTAAGCAAAAAAAAAAAAAAAGGTCGAAAAATGGTCGGGATTGGGGGGTACCAGTGGTCGAAAAGTGGTCGGGATGAGGCGGGTTAATGAAAGCTTGTTTAATGTAACTCCTCCAGATGAGCAAACGCAGATTGAAATAGCTAAGTTACAGCTAGCCCTGCAGGAGGCTCGTGCTAAGGAGGCTGAGTCTCAGGCTTGTATTCAGGAGGCACAGGCACAAATTGAAATTCCTAGGATTCAGGCAGACCATGAGTATCGCATGAAGCAAAGTGGAACTGGATCATCTAGCTCTGATGATTTTGATGTGGCTAAAAATGTTAAACTTGTCCCTCCTTTTAATGAATCTGATTTAACAAAGTATTTTCAGTTGTTTGAGAGGGTAGCTACAGGTTTTAATTGGCCCAAAAAGTATTGGCCAGTACTCCTACAGAGTGTTCTCACCGGTAAAGCTCAAGTAACTTACGCATCTTTGCCTCAGGATCAATCTGATAATTATGATGTAGTTAAGAGCTTGATTCTTAAGGCCTATGAGCTTGTTCCTGAAGCCTATAGAGTAAAATTTAGGACAACTTATAAGCAAGATAAGCAATCCCATGTTGAGTATGCAAAAATCAAAGAAGATCTGTTAGAGGAGTGGTTAAATTCTAAGAATGTAAATTCTGATTTTGATAAATTTAAGCAGATGATTTTGCTGGAGGACTTCAAAAGGTGTAATAATAAAGATGTAAGCCTATATCTTGATGAGAAGAGAATAGATAATTTGTCTGATGCTGCAGTTTTAGCTGATGAATATGTTCTCACTCACAAGAGATATTCTAAAGAAAAAAGGAAAGCTGAGAGTAAGTACGTTGCCTCTACTCAGAGTACAGGTAACAGGAAAGAGAATAAAGATGATGTTTCTCAGGAAGTAAATACCAGCTCCACCTCTAGATTTCAGAAAAGTAAATGTACTTATTGTAGTAAGCTTGGTCATACTACGGAGAAATGTTTCAGGAGACAGCGTGATGTGAACAAAAAGGAGTCTTTAAAAATTCAGTCAATTGGTCTAGTGTCCACCCTTGAGAGTTCCTAGAATTCTTTAACCGAGTTAACTGAACCTGCTTTGAGGGGTAAATTAAATTCTCATGATGAAGCTCCTCTTTTGAGCAGTAACGTGGGTGACACTCTCAAGAGTTCATGTGCTAATTTCCTGTCTGATGGTTTTGTCAGTCCTCTGGACAATAATGACAGGAAATCAGTTAAAATATATCGTGATACAGGTGCTTGCCAATCCCTTATGCTGACCAGTGTTCTAGGCTCTAATGTTAATTCCTCTGATGAAACTGTAATCTTACAAGGTGTAGTAAATAATTACTTCTCTGTCCCTCTGTGCAGAGTGAATTTAGAGTCTGGTTTTGTTAATGGTTCCGTTATGGTTGGGTTGGTTAAGACACTCCCAATGTCAGGTGTAACTTTCTTACTTGGAAATGATATTGGTGGAAGTCAAGTGTGTCCAGCTCCTCAGTTGTCTAGTGAACCAGTGACTGCGACCCAGGATTGTGATGTCCCTGATGTGTTCTCTGCATGTGCTGTCACTAGGGCTAAGTCTAAAGTTACTGGAGACTTAAAGGATAATGATGATGATGATGTTATCCTAGCTGACACTTTTCTTGCTAATTTGGACCACTCACCAGATGAGGCAGTACCCCGTAGTGTTGATAATTTGTCTCGTCAAGAGTTGGTTGAGTTGCAGGTTGCTGACCCTGAGTTGAAAGGTCTAGCTAACTCTGCTTGCAGTGAGGAAGAGTCAGCTGGTGCTTCTACTTGTTATTATATAAAGTCAGGAGTACTTATGAGAAAGTGGAAACCCCCAACAGCATCAGCCGACTGTGAATGGGAGGTTGTACATCAAGTTGTCATCCCTCGTGTTTGTAGGCAGGATATCATTAGAGTGGCTCATGATTCCAGTTTGGCAGGACACCTTGGAGTGAGGAAGACTGTGGCACGCATTTTGAAACACTTCTACTGGCCAGGTATCTTAAGAGATATTTCCTGGTATTGTATGCCTTGTCACACCTGTCAAGTTGTGGGGAAGTATAATCAGACCGAAAAGGTTGCACCTCTAGTTGCCATTCCTCCTTTTGAGGCGCCTTTCACCCGTGTGTTGGTGGATATTGTGGGCCCTCTTCCTAAGACTTCTTCAGGATTTTCTTATGTGTTGACCCTGATTGATATGGCTACTCGTTATCCTGAAGCCATTCCACTTAGAAATATCTCAGCAAAGACCGTGGTTAAGGAAATGCTAGGGTTCTTCACAAAGTTTGGTCTGCCCAAGGAGGTACAGTCAGACCGGGGAAGTAATTTCATGTCAGATGTTTTCAAGCAGTCTCTGAAAGAGTTGGGCATCACCCAGATCACGTCTTCAGCTTACCATCCCCAGACCCAAGGAGCGTTGGAGAGATGTCATCAAACACTCAAATACTGTTTGGAACATCAGAAAGACTGGGATAAAGGTCTTCCATTCGTTGTATTTGCCGCAAGAGAATCTCCAAATGAATCACTGGGCTTCTCACCCTTTGAACTACTGTTTGGCCATGAAGTAAGAGAACCCCTTAAGCTACTCAAGGAATGCTGGCTGTCAGAGGAAGATGACGTCAACCTGCAGGAGTATGTGATGAAGTTCAAAGAACGGCTGTACACTGCTTTGCAGCTGGCGAGAGAGAATTTAGGGGCTGCTCAGAAGATGAAGACTTGGTATGATAAGAAGTCCAGGTTACGCCACTTTCAGCCAGATCAGGTTTTGATTCTGCTACGGTTGCATGGGCAACCTCTTCAAGCCAAGTTTAGTGGTCCTTATTTCATGGAGAAGAAACTCAGTGATGTCAACTATGTCATCGCCACACCAGATCGTAGAAAGAACAAGCAACTTTGTCACATCAACATGCTAAATTTATATCACAGGCGGGACGAAAATAACCCAGTCTGCACTGTAGCTGTTCCACCTGAGTCTGCAAGTGAAGCTCTCCCATGCAGTATGAGCCTGAGTGATAGTTTGGGGAAGAATCCTGATATCATGAATGATCTCCGTTCTAAGCTTTCTCATCTAGCTCCCGAGGAAAGGCAGGAGTTTTCGGCATTACTGCAGGAGTACCCGCAAGTGTTTCGTGCCACTCCAGGAGGAACCACTGTGTTGATGCATGATGTCGATGCTGGAGACGCAAAGCCAATTAAACTGCCTCCTTACCGTGTGAACCCAGTGAAAGTTCCTCTCTTCGAGAAGGAGCTTGGTTACCTGTTGGACCACAAGATGATTGAGCCCTGTCAGAGTGAGTGGAGTTCTGTCACTCTAGTCCCTAAGCCAGGTGGGTCACAGCGGCTTTGCATCGTCTACAGACGTATTGATGGTGTATTAATCTTCAGTGACTACTGGAAAGATCACCTATGCCATGTCAGTAAATTTCTTGAGCGATTGGTTCAGGCTAATCTTGTAGCTAATTTATCAAAGTGTGAGTTTGATCAAGCTAAAGTTCAGTACCTTGGGTACGTAATTGGTAATGGACACATTGCACCACCAGGAGCTAAGGTTCAGGTTATAAGTGATCTTCCCAGACCTAAAAGTAGGAAAGAGCTACAAAGATTTTTGGGAATGGTAGGATATTACAGGAGATTTGTTCTTAACTTTTCAATTCTTGTATCACCACTTACAGACCTACTGAAAAAGGGAGTTAAATTTGTCTGGAGTGATAACTGTGAATTCTCTTTCAGTAAACTTAAAGCTATCCTATTAAGTCAGCCAGTGCTCGCTACTCCAAATTTTGCTAAGCCTTTTAAGGTGGCTGTTGATGCAAGTGATACAGGAGCTGGGGCTGTTTTGATGCAAGAGGATGATCAGGGTATTGAACACCCTGTATTTTATTACAGTAAGAAGTTCACTCATCTCAAAAGAACTACTCCACTATTGAGAAAGAGCTTTTGGCCTTGATTTTGGGTTTACAGCATTTTTCATTTTATTTGTGTTCTGGGTTTGACCCCATAGTCATTTATACCGATCATAACCCACTGAAATTCCTTAGTAAGTTTAACCCGCCCCGTCCCGACGACGTATGGGTACGTCACCACGATTTGCATTTGCCAGTCCCGGCGACGTACCAGTACGTCGTGCAATTGCAATGTGCATAATTTCGAAAATTTTCAAATTTCGCACTTGATTTGCGGTACGTACCCTCGCCTGACCTTCCCCTACCTGCCACCAGGCGGGGACACTCGGCGACCCCGTGCGACCCGTGCTAGCCCGCCACTCGTCCACTCACCTGGTAGCCACGGTCCTGCTCAGACATGGCTAAGAGAGGTCTCTCAGAGAGCGAAATTCAAGTCGCCCTGGACACCTTTACCGGCGACAGTGATTCCCCACTGGATGACGAGGAGATGGACAAGGATTATGTGCAGCCAGAGGAGGAAGAAACCACCAGCAGTGACGAGGAAGTTCAGTCACCAAGGAAGCGGCAGTACGTGACTTACCATGCTGCTAGAGAGGGGCAGGAGGCAAAGAAGGCACGTGGTATGTCATATCCCTATCCCCAGCGTGCCTTGGAAGCAGGATTCGAGGTCGAGGACGAGGACGAGGACGGAGACGTGGGACGTGCTGCCACGTGGTATGGGCGGGAGGTGATTACCCATCGTGGCCCAGAGCGCACACCACGTCGTCTAAGCAGGTATGGGCCTAGCATTCTGTTTGGGGCGGTAGGAAGTGAAGTGGAGGGAGTGGGGAGTGAAATGGACATTCCTGGGATTAGGGAAAGTGAGAGTGAGGTGGGTGAGTCATTGCTCTCCCTACGCAGTGTGAGGCGGCAGAGTGGATCACGTGGGCCAGTGCGGGTGCGTTCATTATCACGTGGGGTTGTGAGGGAGGGGGAAGGTGGGGAGGAACCACTCCAAAGCACGTCTTATGCTCCCCAATATCCCCTAACACGTGGTCGAGCAAGGTTGCGTGAGAGAGCACGTGGTGTGGTAATGGAGGGGGAAGGTGGGGAGGAACCACTCCCCAGCACGTCTTCTGCTCCCCAATATTCAACTATTTCATCCCCACAGCCCCCTAATGTTCCTCAAGGCCGTAAGGGTAAGGGAAAGGGAAAGGGTAAAGGCAGAGGGAAGAGGAGTGACAGTGGGGAAGCCCTCTGTACTCCTTCTCCCCAACCTCCCCAACCAGGATCTCCTCCCCACCCAGGCGAAGGCAGTGATGGGGACGAGGGATTTGTGTCGTGGGATTGGGAGGATGGGAGTGATTTTTCTCCCCTCATTCACCCCTTCACTGAGCAGGGGCGATCTGGCTGCATTGCACCAGGTATTCACTGTAATTCAAGCAGGTTGGATTTTTTCCACCTGTTTTTCAGTGAGGCCTTCGTAGATCAGATCGTTTTTCAAACAAACCTGTTTGCAAGCGGCCAGCGGCTAGAAAGTGAAAGATTGGGAACAAGGAGTAGGCATTCTATGATTTATGATTACCCTGTCTCCATTCCAGAAATGTTCTTATTTTTTGCCCTTGTCCTTTTGATGGGTATAATAAGAAAATATAGAATTCCTGCTTACTGGACTACGGACCCTGTTATGTTTACCCCCATATTTGGTCAAGTGATGAGCCGTAATCGGTTTCAACAAATTCTAAGTCGCCTCCATTTTTATGATGCTAATGACCCTGCAAATGCAAACAACACTGACAAAATGAGGCGAATTAGGCTGGTCTTTGATCACCTCAGGCAAACCTTTCGATCCTCATTCTATCCTTATAGAGATCTCGTCATAGACGAGAGTCTCGTGTTGTGGAGAGGCAATATTTCATTCAGACAGTATATACCCAGCAAAAGGCACCGTTTTGGGTTTAAGATCTTTGTTATGTGTGACTGTAGGACTGGATATGTGCAAGACATAGTCTTGTACACCGGTGCACAAACAGACATAATAGAAGATCGAAGTATAGGACTTTCGGGAGCAGTGGTAAAGACGATGATACAAGACTACCTTCATCGTGGTCACGTTCTCTATCTCGACAACTGGTACACTAGCCCTCTTCTCGCTCGTTATCTTCACAGACATGAAACGGGAGTCTGTGGAACCGTAAAGGTGAACCGGCGTCATATGGTCAAGGTAGGGCGGAAACTTGCAAGGAGTGAGGTTGTCTTCTTCAAAGCAAACAACATCCTTGCAACAATGTGGAACCACAACAGAGAAGTAAGCCTCTTGTCCACGGTTCACCGCCCCTTGATGCACCGTACTGATTCTGTTGATTACCATAGCGAGAGCAGGCGTCGTGTTTGGAAACCTGAATGTGTCATGGACTATAATATAAACATGCGCCTCGTGGACCAGTCAGACTCCATGATATCGACGGTAGAGTGTGCCAGGACCACGATGAAGTGGTATAAAAAACTGTTCTTTCACTTGCTAGATATCACTGCTCTGAATTGCCACCACCTTCATGCCATGACCACAGGAGTTCAGGAAACCTTTGAAGGGTTTGTGAGGGAGCTCACACGAGAAATCTTTGCTAAGTATGCTGTTGAAAGGCCCCAACAGCGCCCCCGCACTGCCCATATTACCCACACTCCCCAGAGAATATCCGCCCGCCATTTCCCCACTCCTATCCCTCCCCAGCCCAACAGACCTAGGCCCCAGCGCAGGTGTCACGTGTGCAGTCATTCCCAGGTGAGACTCACGACACAGAGGAAGGACACCCGCTATGAGTGCGTGCAGTGTGACGTGGGTCTGTGTATTCACCCATGTTTTAGTGAATATCACACGTTGCTGCAATTTTAGCATGGTGTGAATGCGAAAGGACGCTGAAATTATGAGGTAAATGCGACAAACAGACGCTCTGTGAAAATATCAGTCATGTGGATCGCCTAATATTAGTATAAAGTGCCTACGGGTAGAACATAAGTGAAAACATTGGGTGTAAGTGTAAAACCTGAAACTTTATCCCACCAGTTGACACCAGTGTAAAGCTAAGAATTTTTATGCCACTGGCTAACACCAGTGTAATGATGATAGGGGGTATGTATTTTCTTACCTGTTGTGGGTATTGATCAACTCACCCATGGATATACAAGTGGTACTCGACTTAGTATAGTGGATGGTAAATATTTATGAAAAGAATGAATTGTGGTAGCGTTTGTAGTTTTTGGCCGTTTAGATTTAGTCGGTACCTCAGGTGGTTGTCTCAGCGAAGGAATCTTGAATTGGAGGGGGAGTGAATTTGGCTTGAGGACATAATTTCCTTGATTAGGTATACTAATAAAGAAAAGAAAATGCTATATACTTTACTCTACTTTAATAATTCTGTTAATTTCCACAAAAACATTTTTTTGTTACATGACCCTTTTTAGTATGAGAGAAGATGGTAAATGTTACTAAGGCTTTTGGGTGATCATTCCTCTAACATTATTACCAGACGAAACAATTTGATACACGCGAGATATGGAGTCGTTGTACTTTACTTTCTTTTTGGCCGTTACTCTTGGGCTCAACAATGGCCTCAAGACAGGGACACTTTTACGGATATGATTTGTCTGTTCGGGCTGGCATTGCCTCGAATCAATAAGAATGATTATTTGTATTCATCTTTCACCCATATAAGGTATTCTCCTCATATAGTTTTCTCGGTTCTCACATCAAATCAGTATTTTTTTTTTTTTTACAGTTCACCATCAACAATGTTATATAATCACTAGAAATACATAATCTCTCGGGCCTGTCTAGCCTCGAGGAATAATTAAAAAAAAAAAAAATACAATCACTAGGAACACCTCAATCACTCGGGCTTGTTTAGCCTCGAGGTACAACTTAAATATCACATTATTGCTCACAATCAGTAAGTTCCCTTCCACGCTCCTGATTATAATTTTTTCTAATAAACTAATTTTTAAAGAAAGAGAACAGTTGATGAATTTGAATTTTCCTTTCCGTTACAGAACATATCACTTTTATACTTCTATTCCTTATCTACAAAAAAAAAAGTTCACTTGATAGAATCATTAATAACACATCAAATACCTTCGGTTTGTAATAATAACTCGTGAGTGGTGCAAGTGTAAGTGTAAAAGTCTATGGGCAATACTTGGGAATAATGGCGTGCTCCCACGGACGTCGCCGCCGGTGTCTGGGGACTAAATGAACGTCTGTTACACACAATGTCTGGGCAGCAAGTCACTACGTTAAACTCTCAACAATATTGCTTCTCATAGTTCATAATAAGTAAGGATTAAACAAAGAAAAAGAGGGGAAGAAGAAATGTGGACGACTCACCTAAACGAACGTCTGTTATACACGATGTCTGAGCAGCAAGTGGGGCCTGTCGGGCACCAAAGGACGCTAACTGCTAAATCAAATGAGGTGGTGTTTTTGAAATATGGTGGGTTTCAATTCTCTTTACAATTTATTTAGCAGTGTACCCATGACGACAAGACTTTTGATTGAATTGGGGAAAATTTGGGATTTAATCCTTAATTTAGATACTGATTCTATCACTATTTCAATTTGAATCTGAGAGCGGCTCATGCCATCTAGTGACGGCCAAGATAAACGGGACTTTAAATCCTCACAAATGACATTATTTAGGCCTTTTGGACTGCTAATCTTACATACTGGTGTTCTAGCAGCTTCATTAGTAAACATTTCACAACTAGGTTACGGAAAGAATTGTATAATCATCATTACTCTGTTTAAGGTTTAAACTCGGCGACCGGCAACGACGCATAAAGGGAGGGGATAAGCTGCTCGCATGTCTTTCATTACTCGGCTTCACTGAGGAATTCCCATAGCTCAACATCTACAATTACATCACCCACTGCATAGATACAGAGATACATACATGTAAAAATAGTTAACCCTACAGTAATTATTAATATATGAATTACTATTTAGGGTAGGAACTTATAGACTAATATTCAGGTTACACCCTATCTAACTTGAAATTACAGTACTACTAAACACATACATGAATATCAAATGTGTGGCACTACACGGCTCCCACGTTCGGAAAACAAATTTTACCCAAGTCAATTTTTCTATGACATGTGCATGGATGGAATGTTGTTACTCTGACAACTGCTATGACCACTTTGAATTTGGAATACCTTTCCCCACAATCGGTGGCACCTGTCGGTCCACATTAAACACCTGATGCGTACCTCGGAAGGTCGCTTGCTCACCACATTAGGAGGTATGATCACTCCTTACTCGAGATGTTATGAGGGAATTTATGCCCCAGTCAGCCTCAGGTTTTGGAGGATAGCTTGTCACTCACCTGAGCTCGACAGGGTCTCTCGAGATTGAGATCACCACGGGAGGCGCTTCCTTACACTCTTCCATTTAATATCACATTCACTCAGTCCTTTCGTTTCCAGCTTTCCACCCGCAAGAGGTGAGCGCTCATTCTGTCCTGAAGACTCCACTACCTCACAAACCGTGCTAACTGTAAGGTGAGGGGATTATATACTCCCCTCGAAGTAAGGCACTTCCCGGTTCCAACAGGAACTCTTCTCTTCCTTTTACACCCTCTCCTCGGGGATGAGTCCACCCGGAACATAACTTTAAGCAGTTATGTTTCACAACATTCGTCACATGCACTTATCCACTTTTCTAACACTCCTCTATGAGTCTCCGAGGGGCATTCCTCACTCGCGGTGGTAATCGCTCATCTTCGGGCTCCGGGGCGAGCTCCTGTTGCAGCGGTTCTAAGAGCCATTCCTCGGTACCGTAATATGGTTTTACCTTTTCAGCAGCCCTTTGTATTTTTTTCCACTAAATACATTTTCAATTATGTAAACACTTCCATCTAGCAATACTTCAATCACTTTATACGGGCCGTCCCATTTGGCATTCAGTTTTCTACAGGTACCCGGTTGTATGGTCTCTTTTTTCGCCCACACCAAACTATTGACTTCAACCTTCTGGGCTCTCCTCCGCTGTCCAGGACGATACCTCGTGACGTCCCAAAATCGATGAAGTATTGCCCAAGACAGTGTATGATGTTTTGTGTATGTTTGTCTCTGGGTAATATTTGTTTAGTGAACATGTAATTACCTAACCCTTAACATTCTAAGCTGGAAGGAAGGAAAAGTGAAGAATTAGCACTAAGCTGGGAAAACATGGAAATATCAAGACGAGAGGTAGGACAGGAAAGCAGAAGAGGACAGTAAGGAGACAGACTGGAGATAAAAAGGCCCCCTTTAGTCGCCTCTTACGACAAGCAGGGATACTGGGGAAGTATTCTTTCCCCCCTTCCCCAGGGGTAACCGTATCTAGTACACTATTTGAACCTCATTACTACCAGGATGTTCTGAATATAGCGTTGCAGAGATATTTGGGAATGATCAACCAATGCTACCCTTAGCATTCTCTCTACTTTTTGCGCTTCGCTTCCCTTCACTTTCTCACCAACGCCACTAATTTGGGAACGATGAGTATCCCACCGCTATTGCCACCAGTGTAAAACCTGAAACTTTATCCCACCAGTTGACACCAGTGTAAAGCTAAGAATTTTTATGCCACTGGCTAACACCAGTGTAATGATGATAGGGGTATGTATTTTCTTACCTGTTGTGGGTATTGATCAACTCACCCATGGATATACAAGTGGTACTCGACTTAGTATAGTGGATGGTAAATATTTATGAAAAGAATGAATTGTGGTAGCGTTTGTAGTTTTTGGCCGTTTAGATTTAGTCGGTACCTCAGGTGGTTGTCGTTCCCTCAGCGAAGGAATCTTGAATTGGAGGGGGAGTGAATTTGGCTTGAGGACATAATTTCCTTGATTAGGTATACTAATAAAGAAAAGAAAATGCTATATACTTTACTCTACTTTAATAATTCTGTTAATTTCCACAAAAACATTTTTTTGTTACATGACCCTTTTTAGTATGAGAGAAGATGGTAAATGTTACTAAGGCTTTTGGGTGATCATTCCTCTAACATTATTACCAGACGAAACAATTTGATACACGCGAGATATGGAGTCGTTGTACTTTACTTTCTTTTTGGCCGTTACTCTTGGGCTCAACAATGGCCTCAAGACAGGGACACTTTTACGGATATGATTTGTCTGTTCGGGCTGGCATTGCCTCGAATCAATAAGAATGATTATTTGTATTCATCTTTCACCCATATAAGGTATTCTCCTCATATAGTTTTCTCGGTTCTCACATCAAATCAGTATTTTTTTTTTTTTACAGTTCACCATCAACAATGTTATATAATCACTAGAAATACATAATCTCTCGGGCCTGTCTAGCCTCGAGGAATAATTAAAAAAAAAAAAAAATACAATCACTAGGAACACCTCAATCACTCGGGCTTGTTTAGCCTCGAGGTACAACTTAAATATCACATTATTGCTCACAATCAGTAAGTTCCCTTCCACGCTCCTGATTATAATTTTTTCTAATAAACTAATTTTTAAAGAAAGAGAACAGTTGATGAATTTGAATTTTCCTTTCCGTTACAGAACATATCACTTTTATACTTCTATTCCTTATCTACAAAAAAAAAGTTCACTTGATAGAATCATTAATAACACATCAAATACCTTCGGTTTGTAATAATAACTCGTGAGTGGTGCAAGTGTAAGTGTAAAAGTCTATGGGCAATACTTGGGAATAATGGCGTGCTCCCACGGACGTCGCCGCCGGTGTCTGGGGACTAAATGAACGTCTGTTACACACAATGTCTGGGCAGCAAGTCACTACGTTAAACTCTCAACAATATTGCTTCTCATAGTTCATAATAAGTAAGGATTAAACAAAGAAAAAGAGGGGGAGGAAGAAGAAATGTGGACGACTCACCTAAACGAACGTCTGTTATACACGATGTCTGAGCAGCAAGTGGGGCCTGTCGGGCACCAAAGGACGCTAACTGCTAAATCAAATGAGGTGGTGTTTTTGAAATATGGTGGGTTTCAATTCTCTTTACAATTTATTTAGCAGTGTACCCATGACGACAAGACTTTTGATTGAATTGGGGAAAATTTGGGATTTAATCCTTAATTTAGATACTGATTCTATCACTATTTCAATTTGAATCTGAGAGCGGCTCATGCCATCTAGTGACGGCCAAGATAAACGGGACTTTAAATCCTCACAAATGACATTATTTAGGCCTTTTGGACTGCTAATCTTACATACTGGTGTTCTAGCAGCTTCATTAGTAAACATTTCACAACTAGGTTACGGAAAGAATTGTATAATCATCATTACTCTGTTTAAGGTTTAAACTCGGCGCCCGACAACGACTTATAAAGGGAGGGGATAAGCTGCTCGCATGTCTTTCATTACTCGGCTTCACTGAGGAATTCCCATAGCTCAACATCTACAATTACATCACCCACTGCATAGATACAGAGATACATACATGTAAAAATAGTTAACCCTACAGTACTTATTAATATATGAATTACTATTTAGGGTAGGAACTTATAGACTAATATTCAGGTTACACCCTATCTAACTTGAAATTACAGTACTACTAAACACATACATGAATATCAAATGTGTGGCACTACATAAGTATATAAATCTGCCCTAAGTTGAAACTTACATAGAGAGGGTTGTTTGATGCGATATTTTGTCGCTCAGTGCAATAAATACGGCCCCTTATTATATATTTTCTATTATGTGACATTCTTACGGGTATAATATAAGTTCAAATTATTGTATATGATGATGTATATTCTAAGTCAAATGTTCATAGCGTGTCTATAAAGATAAGATTTCCTGACGCTTAGTCGAATGAATAAGGCACGTATTAGTCAAAATAAAAGTCAGCAAGTGATAAAGTGAATAATTAGTATATAAGTGTGTGAGTGAATTAGTATATAAGTGTGTGAGTATTATGTATGACGTAACATTCCTTGCGAGGGTATTTTCAGGCGATATTCTCACGCTCACTTGAATAAATAATGGCAGTAAGTATGTACAGTGCATTGGAGGGGTGTAAACGTGTGTAATGTAAGTGGGAAAATATAATTGGAGTGAATAAATAAAGTAGATGATGAAACACGAGTGTTTGAGATCGTGGTTGCTACGTGAATAGACGCTAGCATATCGCTAAATGCCCTCGTAATGAATGAAAATAATTGAAAACCTTCACAGTGGTGGGGGAAAGGTTCTATGTAAATGGGAAAATAATTGGAAAGTGATAAAAAAATTTGGTATGTTGAAATACGAGTCATAGCGAGTGCGCTTACTAAGCTGATGTGCGCTAAACTTATGCTGCATGTCATCATAATGAATGAAAACATCTGAAATCACTTACAAACAGTTGTAATTGGTAAACTGTCATTGAAACAGAAGTATACAAGTAGAAAAAATGATCGGAAGACTCATAACAGAAAATTAGCATATAGCATGATACGACTCAGACCTAACTCGCTATGCTCGCGCGATGGTACAATGCTTATTTTTCCTATATATGTGTCTGAAATCCATTATATTGTTACTGTTATTGTTGATTAGTTCAAATTCAATAAATGTAGAGGTGTTGTGTGTTGTTTGTCCCATTATTCCTTACCATAGAAAACGTTAACGCATATCCAGCCCATTACAGAATACGATACCTGTGGGGGGAAACCGCACCTGTATAGACCACTTATAGACCGCAGAGACCACTTTCTTCAAAATTTTCCATCGTTTCTCGACCTAAGCGGAAGTTTTATAAGAAAAAAATTTTTTCCAAAAAGGCTCAGGACTGGGGGATGTCATAGGTGCGGAAAGGCTCGTGACATGACGGGTTAAAGATAAAAATCAGAGATTGACAAGATGGAGTCTACTTCTTCAGGAGTATTCATTAGACATACAACATGTCAAGGGGAAAGAAAATGTTATTGCAGATTGCTTATCTAGACTTTAGACAGATTGTTTTAGAGTAATAAGAAATTTCCTTTGTAAATTTCTTTTCTTTGTGGGGAGGTGTTACATAGCCTATGATTTCATCATCCTTTGTATAATTCTAACGTACAGTATGCTGCATGTTTGATCACGATTCGCCTCGTGGCTTCCATAGTGACCAGGCTTGCGTGTTCTATCTCGCTCCCCCCTTCTCCCCCTTATAGCAGAGTAACTCGTTCTTTCTGTTGTTCAGAGCAGGATTGTCAACTCTTTGTCCCCTATGGCTTCATTTGCGCGTCCTTCTTACAAGTTGTATCAAGCTTTGCCGGCCCCTATATAATGAGCTCAGTCTCTGCATTAATTGCCACTTAGATCTACTCCTTATTTTGTTTACATCTCTGTCCTCCCCCGTATAGTGTATTATTATTGTGAGTGCTCAGGAAGTCTCCAGCCATCTAGCTGCTGTATAATTTGAGTATAAGTGTTCTTACCATTTTTCTTGTACTGTATGGCCTAAGGCGTTGATTCGTAGGCCTGATAAGGTTTTTTGTGATTCATGTAGAGTTTTTAATGTCAGCCATTATTAATAATATTTTGTATATGTAATAATATATCTTGCTTTAACTGAGCATTATCCGGTTTTCTCATTTATCAGGGCTGACTCAGATAAATTTGCTCTTGCTAAATTCATGTTAATAGATGCTATTGCAGTTAACCATATATGTAACCTGTTTTGCCATTACATTATCCTTATGAGTCCTGAATGTTTAGTTAGTTTGAGCATTAAACTTTAACTTGTAATTTTACCTAAGTCTTTTGTTTTGAACCTGGATCTTTGCGGGACAGTAGTGATTTTTGTATTCTCAGTTGAAGTGTTCATTATCTCTCTCTGTTCCGTAACAATATATATATATATATATATATATATATATATATATATATATATATATATATATATATATATATATATATATATATATATATATATACGTATATATATATATATGTATATATATATATATATATATATATATATATGTATATATATATATATATATATATATATATATATATATATATATATATATATATATATATATATATATATATATATATATATATATATATTGTCACGGGGTTTTTGAGATTATACAATATTAATGAATAATATTCAATAATACTTGATACTTTAAAATGTTACTTGAGAACAGGACAATGACCTGACTGTGAAAATCAAGCAATGATTACTTTATTCCGGCTTACTTCGCTGATTCTCTAAGGACGAGAATTTCTTTATTTTCTCAGCAGTACAAAGCAGAGACTAATTACACACAAATGCTGTTTGTTAGTACTGCTAGCCTCACGAGAAAGTGACTCCACCACTGACAATCAATAACTAATGCTATGAATGATAAGCAGGTTCTTGCTGGTGCATTAACTCCAAGTTGCACAACGGGTTTAAGTTAGAAACAAAAGGACTGGCCTAAGTACCAGTTATGAATAATGCAAAGCATTTATGCAAACTAGGAGCTATAACTAAAATAAGCTTAATGTGGAGAAATAAAACAATAGTTTAAATCACATTAAGCTCAAGAAAAAGAACTGTGAATTTATTGATTACAATGAGATAAATTTACGTTACATGTTTCAAAATGAATTCAAAATAAGAACACACTCACTCACTCACTCAAAAGCTAAACTCTTAAGCCTAGGAAAAACGAAAAGAAATACTGGTCGGAGAGTGGGCTAAGTGAAATGGACAAGGCATCATTGCTGAGGAAGGACGCTGCCACACACGCTAAACCTCTCGCCGGCTCACACTAGGTGGGAATTTAGGAACTCGCTGGACAACAGCAGCACTGCTCCACACTGGGCCCAATCGAACCTGCTTCCATGACGCTCAAATCCTGACTGCCTCAAATTGTGAGAGGGAGGCGAGAGCGGGCCGTACTTGCTAACAGCCAATGAGTGTGAGCGATACACACCTGCAATAAATCACTCAGCAGAGGTGTTAACGTCGCGCACAAGGACGATCACTTATGAAACAGTGAAAAATTGTTCTGAAAACACTCCCTATCGGGTGAATACGTGGCGGTTGACTGAGTGATACATACTGGGATTCCACAAGAATTTGCCGTTTCCCACCAAAGTTCAATGTCACGAGTTTATTCAAATATAGGATCACACCAACTCGTGACATTACGCCCCATCAAAATGAATTTTTTTTCTCAGGAAAAGAAAAAAAATTCAATAACCATACATATAAATCCTATTCAGTCACATAAGATTCACACCGTGGTGTGTGTGTGTGTGTGTGCTATCCTGCTACAGGAGAAAGTCACAGTCGCCAGTGAACGAAAAAACCTCGTATTTACGTTAATAGAAGCAAGCTTGAGGAAAAAACTCCGTGACGACGGTGAAAAATCCTGTACTCAGGTCAAACTGAGCGAAAAGTTCGCTACATTTACATTAACAACTAATTGTTATGTAGCATGATGTATGTGATACACGGTGTAGGTGTGACAGTTGTGATGTAACTGTGCCTACGTGTAAAATTATGTAATACCAATTAATAGTAAAGAGAAGACAAGGCAGAAGAGAAGAGGCGGCAGCATGCGACAGGGACGACCAGCTGATCTGCATGACAATGCTGCACCCGCCACCTGCACCTGCAAAAGGAATCAAGGTGGAGTATCAAAAGTGTCATTTCTCTCTCTCTCTCTGCCTAGCAATCAGTACTTATGTTATTATTAACCAGGAAAGGTAGTCTTTGGATTTACAAATCTCTCAGAACACTTGTAGTTTACTGGTTAAGCTTATTAATCTGGAAACATGCCAGTTCTTGAATTTACAAATCTCTGAGATTGGGCAGTTTACTAGTTAACCTAACATTATTAACCAGGAAATGTGCCAGTTCTTGAATTTACAAATTTCTTAGAACAAGCAGTTTACTGGTTAACCTAACACTACACTTACAATTAATGACAGGAAGCTGAGAATCCCTACACAATCTCGGGCAGGTCACATTTTAACACCCACCGTGGGTGTGAACACTCATGTGGATAATGTGCATTCTCTGGGAATCCTCAGAGAGGCCCACAGCTCGAGACGCTCCACAAGGTAATTCATACACAGCCTCGGATTGTCTCTGCGGGATTCTCAAACCTTCCCCTTTAACCTACGGAATAGGTATGTACAGGTCCTGTACATACTGTGTTCTGTGGGGCCAACGGGTGAGACGTCAGGTCTGCACCCACATTACAACTGCTCTGTCTCTCAACTGACTCTGAGATTATGGGTGTGGATTGCAACGGCACAGGAAGGACATGTCCCTGGTTAGTGGTATGTGGACACACATTGCAGGAACTCACGAATCTATCTATTTCTCGTCCCATCTCTGGCCAGAAAAAGTCAGCACGGATACGACCCTGGGTTTTCCTTTTGCCCATGTGACCTCCTGAGGCTGAACAATGACCCCATTCTAATACTCCTAGGCAGTAGTTAACGGGAACGACAAACTGCAGTCTAACCTCGCCCTGGGGTGTTCGTGACTCACGGTACAGCCGTCCATGTTTGCGAAGGAACTTGGCTTGACCTCCCCGTGAATACTTTATCACTCTACCCTTATGTTTCTTCCGCATGGCAGCAAGTGTCAGGTCAGAATGTTGTTCTTGAACAACAACTTGGCTACACATCAGATCTTGCGGTGATTCAGTGGTCATTGGGGTGACACAGTTTGAAGCCTCAGCCATGGCTCGTGTTACTACAGCCGAAGTCTGAGTAGCGTCATCTTCAATGCAACTATACTTGGCACCAGGAATATTGCCTATGATAAGGTCAAATAAAGGTTCTGGCATGACAACTGCGACTGTCGTACCAGTGTAAAATGGAGATGCCACCTGGATACATGCCTCAGGGAACAATCTCACTGATCCATCAATAAGGTTAGCTTGGATCTGTCGATCTGTATACTCCTCAGGCCGAACTAGACTCTGCCTGACAGAGCAATCTGAGAACCCATTGTCTCTCAGGACCTTAACAGGAATGCCTCCCACAAACCCTGGCTGAACAAGGAAGGCACTGTCACCTGTGGGAGGGCCTGTGGAGGAAGCAGCTAGCCACTGATTAGGCTGCTGAATAAATGATGCGGCAAACATGGTGCCCTGAGAATTAAATACTTGAGGGGTAGTAGTAGTAGTAGTAGTAGTTGTTCCCTAGGCAGTCTGTCCGAACAGCCCCGAGTCCCTTAGGAAGGCCATGGCTGATACCGGGCTTTCCTACAGAGCTCTCAAAGAGTGTATGTTGTGTTGTTGGCGTAGGTTATTGTGTGCAATGCAGTCTTCCATAATGTGCTTAATAGTATGGGGTGCTGTGTTGCATCCTGGACAGGCATCAGCGACGGAGTCATCCAGCCTCTTCTGGTAGCTTAAGAGGGCTGGATGGTGCCCACATCTCAGCTTGGCCAGGTGGACCCTGTCCTCACGAGGAAGATAGGATTCAGAAGGATGGATGTCAGGAGGCCGTGCATGCAGCTGTGTGTTGTCTTTAGTGACTGAATGGAGCGGCAAGTGATCTGAGTGTGAATATGCCTCTGGAAGCTGGTCTGAGGTGGGCGAGGGGGGAGAGATGACAGTATTTGTGTACGGTATCGTGTGCTGGGTGTTGTTTTGATGTTCCTTGGTGTGGGTGGATGTGCTGCCATGTACAGTAGTGAATGTTGTGGGTTTATGGAGGCTGCAGGGAGAAACTGGGTGCCTCTCATGTCTAGGTGATCCTTGACCTTGAGGACTTTGGTTTCTTGATGTAGGTGGTCTGTGGGTGTAGTAGCTGTGCAGCCTGTGATTATTTTTAGGGCCTTGTTCTGTATGATCTGTAGAGTGTTGTAGTGTGTTTTGGTCAGGTTAGAAGCCCAGGCAGAGCTTGCATAATTCATCACTGAACGTATGTATTGTTTGTATACTGTGGTGGTGGTTTCTTTGTTGTGTCCGAATGTTGTATGGGCAAGTGACCTCAAAGCATTGAGTCTTGGTGTTATTTTATTTTTAATGTTTGTGATGTGTTGTTTGAATGACATTGATGTATTGTATGTTACACCAAGGATTTTGTGTGTGTGTGTATGTGTGTGTGTGTGTGTGTGTGTGTGGTAGTGGAGTGTTGTTTATGGTAAGGTGTGGGATGTGACTGTGTTCTGCGTCCAGTTTGTGAAAAGAGTAACTGTAGATTTGGCTGGGGCTATTTTGAGCCTGTTTGTGGTGAACCATTCATGTAGTGTGTTGAGGTAAGGTTGAATGATGTGTTCAGCTGTGTTTGAGTCTTGGTGTGTACATGTAAGTGTTATATCAACTGCACAGGAAACTATGTGTATCTGTGGTGTGTGGGGTGTGGGTATGTCGTGCATGTATAAATTAAAGAGTGTAGGGGACAAAACAGATCCTTGGGGGACGCCGTTTGTGAAGTTTCTGATGTTAGAAGACTGACCGGCAAATGTTACGTGTGCACGTCTGCCTGCTAAGTAGTTTGCCAGCCATCTTTTTGTGTTATTGTGCATGTTTGTGTTGAGTGTTTTGTTTGTGAGGTTGTGGCGGGGGATGGCATCAAAAGCTTTGCTAATGTCTAGTGTGACTAGGAGTGTTCTGTATGGTGGCCTAGCTGAATTTATGCCATCGAAAACTCTCTGTGTAAGGTCTGTAAGAAGGGTGTTTGTGGAGTGTAGTGGCCTAAAGCCATGTTGTGACTGGGCTAGGGGAATGTGAGGTGTGACTAGTTGTAGTATCAGTCGTTTAGTGACTTTAGAGGGGGTGCAGAGGAGTGTGATGGGGCGATGTGAGGAGGGTAACGTGGGGTCTTTGTTGGGTTTAGGGATAGCGATGATATTGCCATGCTTCCAGATATTAGGTATTATGTTGTGTGAGTAGCTGTAGTTTGATATGTTGGTGAGTGCTTGTATGCCTTATGGTCCTAGGTGTTTATGGTGAATATTGCTTATGTTGTCTGGTTCACAGGCAGATGAGTGCTTGAGGTTGTTAATGATGTGCTTCGTCTGGTTGAAAGTGAAAGGTGCGTAGTCTGGGTCTGTGGGGAACCGTCTCTTACGTCTGTCTGAGGAGATGGAACGTTGGCCACCTGTGGAGGAGTGTTCACTGTCGCTGAGGGACTAGTGAACTGTAGGGAAGTACCCGTACTGGTAAGGACGTGACCACCGTGCTGCTGCTGAGGAATGAAGGCTGCATCCGCCTCCTGCCTCCTATTCACTTGAGCTGGTGCTGAAAAGGACAGTCCCAACGGTCAATTGCATGGCTGATACTGCTGCTGGTTAGGGTACTTGTTGTACCACTTCCACTCAGGTTTCTGAGCGTTTTGCCCCTGGTCCTTCTGCGGTTTTGGACCTTGGCCATTATCTGAGAACGGCCTTGTTGCTGGGGTTCAGTCTGAGACAGTTTCCCAGATTTATCAGCTTTCCTGTTCCAGGTATGCTGCTTACGAGTTTGATACCCATATGCAGTGAAGAATGCAACAGCCTTCTTCACCATTTGGCTGGCATCTCTTACCTGGCAGATCTTAAGCTGAGCCATAAGGTCAGTAGGCCACGACTTTTCTAGCTGTGTGCGCGCATAAGGTCAATTATCCCCTCATACGTGGAAGGAGTTTCATCTTTCTCCATCCACTCATTTAAGTAAGCAGTAAGCCGGTCAAGAAACTGAACGGCAGTCTCTTTTTTCTGTAAACGCACCCTCATGAACTGACTCTTGGCGTCGTCAACTGTGAGACCATATGCTTTGACGAGTGCGGCCTTCATCATCTCATACGCGAGATTGTCTCCACAAATTCTGTGGAGAATATCGAGGGCAGGGCCCTCAAACAGGCTAAGAAACTGAAGCCGCTTAGCTGCATCATCCAGCTGGTAAAGCTGAGCCATGTCTTCAAAACGAGCTATGTATGGCTCGATTCACTCGCCTTCCTTGTATGGGGGAAGCTTGATGTGTGGGGTCGCCAGAACATGTGCAGGGAGAGCGCTCGTGGAGCTTGGGCCAGCTGCACCAGATGTGTCTGAAACCAAGGAATCTCGCTTGAGCTTCAACATTTCAAATTCATGTTTTTTGCGTGCTTCTCGCTCGGCACGCTCGTGTTCTCGTTCTCTCTCCCGTTGTTCATGCTCGTATTCACGTTCTCTCTCACGTTGTTCTAACTCGAGTTTGCATTGTTTTTGCTCGTGTTCGCGTTGTTCTCGCTCGTGTTTGAGTTGTTCTCACTCATGTTCGCGTTGTTCTTGCTCGTGTTCGCGTTGTTCTCGCTCATGTTCGCGTTGGATTCTACGCTCTTCACGAGCATCATTCTCGCATTGCTGTTCGTCACTAAGCCGAGAGAGGACATAATCCTTTACTTCTTTGGGGTCTGTAAGCCTCATATCTTTAGCTTCCTGTACACAGACATTGGTAGTCATGATGCTAACTCAATCTGAGTGAACTAGAGACTCAGTACTGTCAGCAATTTTGCAGAGAAAGATGCCAATAATCGAGAATAAAGAATATAGGCACAGGTTAGTGGTGACCAGTTTTATATAGTTAAGCTGGTAAAAAAAAGAAAATTAAACAAACAAGTGACTATGAAAACTATTATGTAACATTAATAGAGATGAATTAATAATCACCAGTAAGATAGTGCCTATAGACCTTAATGATAAATACCTAAGTATGAGTGAGTGAGTATTATCTCGTGAATAACTTTAGAGCTAGGAGTTAATATCCTGGAATGAGGTCGGCAGATGTCACGGGGTTTTTGAGATTATACAATAATAAAGAATAATATTCAGTAATACTTGATACTTTAAAATGTTACTTGAGAACAGGACAATGAACTGACTTCTGAAAATCAAGCAATGATTACTTTATTCCGGCTTACATCGCCAATTCTCTAAGGACGAGAATTTATTTACTTTCTCAGCAGTACACAGCAGAGACTAATTACTCACAAATGCTGTTTGTTAGTACTGCTAGCCTCACGAGAAAGTGACTCCACCCCTGACAAACAATAACTAATGCTATGAATGATAAGCAAGTTCTTGCTGGTGCATTAACTCCAAGTTGCACAACGGCTTTAAATTAATACAAAAGGACTGGCCTAAGTACCAGTTATGAATAATGCAAAGCGTTTATGCAAACTAGGAGCTATAACTAAAATAAGCTTAATGTGGAGAAATAAAACATGAGTTTACATTACATTAAGCTCAAGAAAAAGAACTGTGAATTTATTGATTACAATGAGATAAATTAAGTTACATGTTTCAATATAAATTCAAAATAAGGAGAACACACTCACTCGCTCACTCAAAAGCTAAACTCTTAAGCCTAGGAAAAACGTAAAGAAATACTGGTCAGAGAGTGGGCTAAGTGGAATGGACTGGTAGTCGTTGCTGAGGAAGGACGCTGCCAAACACGCTAAACCTCTCGCCGGCTCACACTAGGTGGGAATTCAGGAACTCGCTGGACAACGGCAGCACTGCTCCACACTGCGCCCAATCGAACCTGCTTCCACGACACTCAAATCCTGACTGCCTTCAAATTGTGAGAGAGGGAGGCGAGAGCGGGCCGTACTTGCTAACGGCCAACGAGTGTGAGCAATACACACCCGCAATAAATCACTCAGTGGAGGTGCTAACGTCGCGCACAAGGACGATCACTTATGAAACAGTGAAAAATTGTTCTGAAAACACTCCCTATCGGGTGAATACGTGGCAGTTGACTGAGTGATACATACTGGGATTCCACTAGAATTTGCGGTTTCCCACCAAAGTTCAATGTCACGAGTTTATTCAAATTTAGGATCGTGCCAACTCGTGACATATATGTATATATATATATATATATATATATATATATATATATATATATATATATATATATCATTTCCTGTGGCACCCAAGGGATGCATAGGGCCTCAATGAACTCTCTCCACCAATATTTGTCTCTTGCCATCTCCTTCAGGTCCCACCAACACTCCTCGCCTGCTTCTTTTTTCATTGTCCTCAACCAAGTTTCCCTCGGCCTACCTCTACCTCTTCTTCCTCCAGCAATCCACTCTGGCACATCCTGTATTAAACAACCTTCTTTTCTGTATATGTGCCCCAGCCACTTCCAGCGAGACAGTCTCACATATTCATTAACTGGTTCCACTCTCGTAATATCCCTTACTCTTTCATTTGTAATTCTGTCTTGCCACTTTACCCAAGAATCCTTCTCAATATTTTATTCTCAAATCCTAATACTTTCTGATCTGTTGCAATTGTACTGTACCATGACTCATGCCCGTAAATTAAAATTGGTCTAACCATGGACTTGTAAATTTTCACTTTAGCATGTACCGAAAGCATACTATTATTCCAAACAGATTTCAACATTCCAACAGCTCGCCAAGCCTGTCTAATCCTCTCCTCAATTTCATTGTTTAATGATCCATTAGATGATACAATCGTTCCCAGATATTTAAAGTTTTCTACATTCTTCACCACATTATTCCCAATTACACAATCGATTTGGTTCTCCACGTTCATATTAATATTTTCAGTCTTTCCACAATTTATTACCAATCCCACTTTTTCTCCTTCCTCCACCAGACAATCGAGCACCCTCTGCATCTCGTAAATACTTCCGCAAATCAGTACAATATCATCAGCATAGTCCAAATCCATCAGCTTCTTATTTTCTTTCCAGTTAATTCCTGCACCTGTTCTCTTTACAACCTTTTTCATAACATAATCCATAACCAAAACAAACAACAATGGGGAAAGAACTCCTCCTTGAATCACTCCTGACCTAACTTGAAATGGATCACTCAAAGAACCACCCACCATTACCTTACAAAAGGTACCTTCATGCAGGCTTCTAATAATATTTACAAACTTTTCTGGTATACCATAGAATCTCATAATTTTCAACATAGCTCCACGTGAAACACTATCAAACGCCTTTTCAAAATCCACAAAACACATGTTATGTGGCATTTTCATCTCATTATCTTGTTGCATTAGATGCCTTACAATAAAAATCTGATCATTACAACCTCGACCCTTTCTAAATCCCGCTTGTTCTTCTCTTAAAATTTTATCAATTACTGGCTCTATTCTGTTCAACAAGATTTTGGAAAAGACTTTTGCAACTACAGGTGTCAAAGTTATCCCCCTCCAATTGCTACACACACTTAAATCTCCCTTTTTTGGTATTTTTATAATCACTCCATTTTTCCACTCTTCTGGAATTCCACCATTATCCCAAGCCACATTAAAAAGTTTCAAAAGCGCGTTCATCAACTCATTTTCCACCTTAAGCATTTCAGGGAATATTCCATCCTGACCTGGAGCCTTAAAATTCTTTAACTCCTTTATAGATTTTGCTACCTCTTCCAAAGTTATATCCCCTGTTTCTATCTGCAAATCTCTCTCGGCTGGCAAAATGTCCTCTTCAGCTGGGATTGGTCTATTTAGAACAGATTCAAAGTGCTCTTTCCATCTTCCTTTTATATCCAAATCTTTAGTCATCAAATTACCATTTCTATCTCGTACAGGTATTTCCTTCCTTCTCTTTTCAGTCCCAGTTAACTCCTTTATGGCCTGATACGCTGCTCTTGTGCTCTGACCGTCATTTTTACTTAATTTAATTTCTGTCTCTGTCGCCTTTTCATCATATAGTCTCCTCTTATCACGTCTAACGAGTCTTTTTACTTCAGAATGTAAACTCCAGTACTTTGCTCTAAGTACTTCGACTACCTGGTCATCAACATGTTGTTCTTCACTTCTTAACTCAGCCTCTTTCCTTTTTTGAATTACATTCCATGTTTCATCTGACATCCACTTTTTCCTTCTCGCTTTTCCCTTTTTCTTAATAGTAACCTTAGCACTCTCATGCAAAACCTCTTTTACCTCTCTCCACATTTGATTAATGTCATTGTCTTCAGATTCCATCAAAGTCTGCAGGACTAGAAACCTGTTTCTACATTCCCACCGAAACTTTTCCCTCGTGCTCTCATCACTTCTCAGCTCATCAAAATCATAATTATTACCTCCTGTACAGTTACCATTAACGTTTCTCTTAAGTTTTATTTTAATCTTTGACACAACAAGTTGATGATCACTACCTATATCTGCCCCCCTCCTTACGCAAACATCTTGCAAAAATATATATATATATATATATATATATATATATATATATATATATATATATATATATATATATATATATATATGTGTGTGTGTGTGTGTGTGTGTGTGTGTATGTATGTATATATGTACAGTATATATATATATATATATATATATATATATATATATATATATATATATATATATATATATATATATATATATATTTCCTTATCTATATTTATATATATAATCAGGCTCTTCAAACTCGTGTAATTTTCCCGAGGAAAATGAGCTCGTGTAATTTTCCTCAGGTAAATGACACGAGTTTGGATTAAATATATCAATCAACAAACAAAAGGATAAAAAAAACCTCGATGCACTTCGATACCCAACCACCTCTCTTTGTCATCATTCACTCGTTTACCACTGAGCTACCACGGTCCTTGGAAATGAAAAACATTCAAATCATATTTTCCCATATGCCTTTCCGTGTAAAATAAAACATAATGAGTCTCTTCAACAATTTCGCAATTTACAGCTAGCTATTACCCCATTTACAGTTATGTGTCTATATGACTTGACCACAACCCTGTAATCCATATCCATGCTTATGGCATTCAGTACTGTACAGTTTCAAATGAATCTGAGGAAGGCAGGATAATGTACCTGAATCTTGACCTCGCTTTATTGAAACCACCCTTATATAAGCCACCACAGTATAATAAGGACAGCATTTTAGCCAGCTGGTATCCCATCCATATGTATGTGTGCCTATATGACTTGAACATAACTCTTTCATCCATATCCATGTCTTCCGTACTATACAATGTGAAAGGACTGAGAGGAATACAGGAAGTCTGATACTTAACCCGCTAAAGTTACAACCCCAATACATCACCCACAATATTTGAACACTAGGCTTCCTCGATCTCATCCGGCAACAGATTGTTAGTCATCTTCTATAATCACATCTCATGAGTATGGAAATAGATTTATTTGACAAAGGAAATAGGTGCAATTCATTCTGCACACTTGATTTCCTGCAGCCCCGCCTTTGTCTCGTATCTACAACCGGGGTTCTCTCTCTCTCTCTCTCTCTCTCTCGCTCGCTCGCGCGCGCACTATGGTTTTTATGTTCACCAGTGGTGTTAACATACTTTATTGCCTTATTTCTTCACGGTACAGATCAGCCTCTTTATCAGTACACCCGATTTCCCCCTTATGCTTTGTCCGTATATTCATATCCACATATTTTTCATTTATATATATATATATATATATACACTGTGTGTGTGTGTGTGTGTGTGTGTGTGTGTGTGTGTGTGTGTGTGTGTCAGAGTACGGGCGTTTTGCATGAGGGGCATTGTGTAGCCAGTGGGCTTTTTTCTTGTTTTTCACAGTACACACGAGCTTTTTCATCAGAATTCCCCCTTTTTCCCCCATTGTTTGTGTTTGCACCGATTTACACAGTTTAGTGGGTGCTCAGGACACACACACACACACACACACACACACACACACACACACGCGACAAGTTCTCAGTGTCACTAATTAGATAACAAACATCCCATCCAAGAGACATTGCTTTGACATAAAACTGTTTGTGCTGTGTGACTGTGAGACAGGATTTGTGCTCGACATGATCGTGTACACAGGCACATAGATATACCAAAGGTCAGCAAGAAAGACCCCATGGGCACGTCTGGTGCTGTCGTCAAAAAGATGATTGCAGATTACATGGGCAGGGGTCATATTCTTTACACTGACGGTTGGTATACTAGCCCTGCTCTCTGTCAGTTTCTACATGACCACAAAACTGGGTCATGTGGAACTGTACGGACATTCAGGAAGTTTATGTCAAAGTTCTATGGAGAGAAGACCCTGTTTGATACCCCAGTTCGAGTGATACACCAGATGATGAAAGAGCAGCTCAAGCCCTCCACGAGAGAAGCGGGAAGCAACGAAAGGGACGAAAAAAGAAGGACCTATTCATCTAGAGTGAGAAGTTGGGCAAGGTTGTCACTTTGAGGTGGAATGACAGGGTTGCAACGCACCTATTCCATGTGTGTGTGTGTGTGTGTGTATGTGTGTGTGTGTGTTTTGTGTAAACGTGTTGTATAGGTGGGTAAGAATCTGGCTGAAGAGAGGAGAAAGGATGGATGGGAAGGAAAGTGGGGTGATGTTTTGAGTTCGGGGGGGGGGGATGGGGGAGGAAACTCAACACATCACCCCTCCTTCCCATTCTTCATTTCTCCTGTCTTTACCCAGATTCTTACCCACCTATATAACACTTGTATGCATTGCACACACACACACACACACACACACACACACACACACACACACACACACACCATGACACACACACACGAGCCACCAAGGAGGGCAGACGTGAGCCGACAGCACTCCATACCGAGCTAGCACGGCCAGTGGCATTACCTAAATTAGTATCTTTATATGAGTCAAGCTCTGTACCAGGTTAGACTAAATGGTTTTTTATTATTATTAAAAAAAAAAAAAAAAGATTAAACAAGACTTGTTCAAACAGAAAAGAGAACCGAGTAGCGAAAGAATGCGCTCAATCAGCTGATTGTTTAGACTACAACTGACCCAGGGAATGTATGTACTCTGTGCTTTTAGTATTGGAAAATGGCCATATACTTTAGTAAAGCAAATTTGGAAAAGAAAAGGGATAAAGGTAGAAAGCAAGATGGTGATTTCTACCAAGAACTGGTTGAAATGGAGACTCACAATACACTGGTAGAACGTGTACACAGATTGGAGATGGCTTTCCAGAATGAAATTGACGAAATAAAGAAGCAGATGCACTTGCAAAAGGAAGAAATAGAAAAACTAGGAAGGGAGGTCAAAGGGAAAGACACAACCATATGTGAACTAACAGTGGAAGTGAGCACACTTAGGAGGAAAATGAGTGAAACGGCAAGTACAGTAGTCAACCAGGAGAGTATTATGGAAGAGTTCAAAAATGATAAAAGACAATTAGGCAAGTAAGCAGTCTGATAGACCAGATCAGTGATATTGAGAAGATAATACAGGTGAATGAAGCTGTGCAAAGCTACAAAAATGATGTGGAAACCACGTATGCTGAAATGGTGAAAGTAAAGAAAGACTTAGAAACAAGGGTGGAAGAAAAAAGCATTAAAAAGGAAGTGAAAAGAATAATCCAAAACAATCCAAAGTTAGTAAGAGATTCAGTAGATATCAACAAATCTATAGTAATCACTGGTACAGAAGAGGAAGAAGTAAAAAACAAGATCTCAAGAGACAAAAATGAGATGGCAAATGTAATGAGCTTATTGAAAGAAGTATAAGAGGAAATTTGTAGTAAAGACATAGAGGAACACAAAAGGTTAGGGAAATACGAGAAAAGAAAAGTCAAGACCTCTAAAGGTAACTTTCCAGAGTGTAAACACCGTGGAGGAGATACTAAAAAATGCAAAGAATCTTATGGAAAAAGAGGAGTTCAAAAATGTATGGATAAAAAGATGCCTAACACAAGAGGAACTGGAATTACTGAAAGAGAAGAGGGGGGAAGCAAAAACAAAAAATGAGGGAAGATCAGAAGAGGAGAAGAACACATTTTTTTTTTTTTACAAAGAAATTGGATTGCAGGTACGAAAGTGGTATATAAACAGGAGGGAATAAAAAGGAGGAAGGTAGTAGAACCAAGTCATGACAAGTATATAAACAAGATGATAAAGTTGATGTACTCAAATGTGGATAGAATGGTATCTAAATTATTAGAGATGAATGAGTATGTCAGAGAAAATGAACCAAATATAATATTCCTAACTGAAACAAAATTAACACCAAGGATATCAAATGACATACTAAACTTAGAGGAATATAATATATGGAGAAGAGATAGAAATTTAAAAAAAGGAGGAGGAATTATAATATTAACTAAGAAAAATCTAAAAGTCAATGAAATAAAACTAGATATACCCTCACAAATAGAACTGATTGCAGTAGAGATCAACACATCTGAAGGGAAAGTAATTGAAGTCAATTTGTAAATGCCACCCAGATCAAACACATGGGAGAGAGACGAATTTGAGGACCTGGCAGAGAGTACAATTCAGAGTTTACTACATAAAATGGAAGAGAAATCGGAAAGAATTATACTAACTGGAGATTTTAATACAATATAAATTGGAATACTCTAGATATAATAAGCCAAGAAAGCTGTTGGGACCAAAAGCTCCTGGATCTCGTGCAAGAGTTTTTCCTAATGCAACATGTGAGGGAAACCACCAGAAAAAGAGGACTCGATATACCTTCAATGCTAGATCCCATATTTACTAGGCAAGAAAATGATATTGATAGTTTAATATATCACCCTCCACTCGGCAAAAGCGACCATGCAGTACTAAATTGCAACTTCAGGATAGCATATGACATAGTTAACAGCAATGAAAGTTACAAAAAGAGCCTAAACTATAAAAAATGGAAATTATCATGACTTAAAGAAGTATTTCTTAGAAGTTGATTGGGAAAATAAGCTTAGAGGATAAGATTTAAATGCTGTTTATAAAAAAAAAATCTATGAAGTTTATGAAATAGGAGTCCAGAAGTACATCCCACAGCACAAAGAAGCAAATAAGAAAATACAGAAATGGTTCAATACAAATTGTAAAAAAGCAAAAGAAAGAAGAGATTTGTTGTGGAATAGATACAGAAGACACAACAGTGAAAGGGCATATAACAATTACAAACAGGCAAGAAACGATTATACAAGAATAAGGAGGGAAGCCCAAAAACAGTTTGAGGAGGATATCATAAATAAAAGTAGTGATCAACCGAAGCTATTTTACAGCTACATCAGAAGCAAAACCAAAGTAAAAGATATAATACAATCCATTACGGACGAGGGAATCACCTATACACAAGAGAAAGATATTTGTGAAGTACTAAATAAGAATTTCCAATCAGTTTTTACAGAAGAAAAAAATTTTGAGAGGGACTATGTGGAACATGCATGTCCACACATACTACCAGATATACAAATATCAGAAAAAGTAATACAGGAGGAGTTAAGTAAATTAGACAGAGGAAAAGCAAATGGTCCTGAAGAAATTTCATGTTGGGTGCTACGAGAATGTGCAAAGGAGTTAAGTAAACCATTATTTTTAATTTTCAAGAAATCCTTGAGTCAAGGTAAACTACGTGATATTTGGAAGAAAGCAAATATTGTCCCCTTATTCAAGAAAGGGAATAGACAAAATCCACTCAACTACCGACCAGTATCACTGACCAGTGTTGTAAGCAAGGTATTAGAAAAGCTTATAAGAAAAGCTTGGGTAAATTATCTAGAAGAACACAATATGATAACAGAAAGACTTTGGTTTCAGAAAAGGAAAATCATGTGTTACTAATCTGTTGAGCTACTATGAGAGAGTAACAGACACGATACAGGAAAGAGAAGGGTGGGTGGACAGTATCTGTTTAGATTTCAAGAAAGCATTTGACACAGTATCACACCAAAGACTTTTATGGAAACTTTACCATCAAGGAGGAATTCGAGACAAACTGTTTTGTTGGCTGCAAGATTTTCTCATAAAAAGAGAAATGAGAACAGTACAAAGGGGAAACTACTCATCATGGAAAGAAGTGACCAGTGGAGTACCACAGGGCTCAGTGCTGGCACCAATCATGTTTTTAGTGTATATAAATGATATAGACAGTAACACTGGAAATGAAAGCTATCTAAATATGTTTGTAGATGATGCAAAAATACAAAGGAGAATTACTAACACAGACTCTTGTAAACTACAAGAAGAATTAAATAAACTTCATGAATGGAGTAATACATGGCAAATGGAATTCAATGAGGACAAGTGTCATGTAATCAAGTTTGGTAAAAGTGGAAAAAGACCTGATTGGGATTATACATTAGGAAATAAAACCCTACACACATCGGAAAGAGAGAAGGACCTAGGTGTGATTATCAATAACAGACTATCTCCGGCTGACCACATCAGTGAGAAGGTACGGAACATGTATACACTGCTTGCAAATATGAGAATAGCATTCACATACAATTAGGTAAGAACACACACATATATATAGATACAAATAACGTGCACACACACACACACACACACACACACACACACACACACACACACACACACACATGCACACACACACTGTACTTTCTTTGCACATACTGTACAGTACAGTACATTATAATAAACTCGTGTAATATTATAATATACTCGTGTATCAGTAGTACTTTCTTTCTAGGTCCTTTTTATGCTAATTTATGTACTATAAGTCTGTAAGTCATTTGTATATTTGTCATACTATTCAGTTTCATGTTTTGTAATTTTTATTATCAGTAGTACTTTCTTTACAGACTTTTTTATATATCTGTCTATAGCGAAACGCCATAATCCGATAAGGGGTGGCCATTTGACTCTGACTTAGGTGTTTTACGGGGAGGGGCACTAACCCTCCACCAACCCACTTATTGACACGTAGGGAGCACGTATGGTTTGGTTATATGGTTACCATCTAGCGTTATAAATGGTCTTGGCTTAAAGGAAACCATTAGGCTTGTCACTCAACGTAAACCACCTGTAAAGGAAAAAAAAGCAATAAGAAGTGACAAGAAAGATGGGAGATATAGGAAGAGAGGAGGGCAGGCACAGAAAAAGAATGATAAAGGCTAAGGAAGAAGTAGGCAGCACTACATCAAATGAGTGGATGATGGTCGCCACCACTTACCAAATTATATACTACAAGTCTGTAAATCACTGCTATGTTTGTCATACTCTTCAGTTTTGTTATGTTTTGTAATTCATGTTATTATGCCCAATTTTGTGCTAACTTATTTACAACAAGTCTGTAAACCATTATTATGTTTTATTTGGCATACTGTTCCAAGACATGTTATGTTCTGTGTTATATTTTTATTTCGCGATTTACAGCTAGCTAGTATCCCATGTACAGTTATGTGTCTATATGAATTGACCACAACCCTGTAATCCATATCCATGTTTATTACATTCAATACCGTAGTTTCAAATGAATCTGAGGAAGGCAGGATAATTTACCTGAACCTTGACCCCGCTTCATTGAAACCACCCTTATATAAGCCACCACAGTATAATAAGGACAGCATTTTAGCCAGCTGGTATCCCATCCATATGTATGTGTGCCTATATGACTTGAACATAACTCTTTCATCCATATCCATGTCTTCCGTACTATACAATGTGAAAGGAATGCGAGGAATGCAAGAAATCTGAAACTTAACCCCGCTAAAGTGACAACCCCGATACAACACCCACAATATTTGAGGCGCTGAGTTCATTACCGGGCTAAAAGCCAAAATGGCCGCCAAGCACCTACACATACCAACAGCTAGCTAAACCATCCCTCTATAAGTTGGAAGTAAAAAAGTGCTAAGAAACAACCTACAAAGGGGTCAAAATCGTGGCTAAGTAGACATGTGTGTTGCACTGTCGCACCACACACTAAAAAAAAACAGTTGGTTCCGCACTAGTGCTCAAGGCAGGCAACTGGGTCCAGAATTCTGCCAGCTGTATGGTCGCTTTTCCTATGAGTTCAACCTTTCCTAGGTTCCTTATGTCGACTCCCCGTGGTGTTGAAGCGAATGTGAGAGCATTGCCAGGCTATATCCCAGCCCCTTTCCTTATCCCCCTTGAAGCTGGCCAATCAGATAGTCGGGTTGCACTGCAGCTAGCCAATAAGCTGACACCTGACACTACTCCCACCAGCAGCTGTAGTGTAGAGTAAATTGCTGCTTTCTCATTTTCATTATTATAATATTTTTAAACCATTATTACTATTATTATTATTGCCATTGTGTTTGTGAAGTTACTGGTAGTCGTGGCAGCGTTTTTTTTTTTTAATTCAAGATACGGGTTCATTTTTTTATCATTCAGGTTACAGGGGTTTTCTAATAATGTCCTCATACATTGAATGCTGTCTTACTTTTATATTATTATCAGCAATATAATAATTTATTATGTTTTTCTTGATGTTTATGATGTGGTTCGTGTTTATTGGTGGTTAAAAACTCCGAGAAAAACACGCACAAAGTTTCCGACCTTTCAACTGCCATTATTGTGAAAATAATAATACTTATGTCATAGAACTTTGATTTTACTCCATATTCCTGGGACATTGTGCTAATACATTTTTGACATCTTATAATGTATTTCTGTAGTTATTAGTAGGATAAAAATATTTCCTTGGCCAATAGGTCCAGCAGTGGGGGGCAAAATTTTACTTCTTCACACAATATCATCATGATTAATGACAAAACAGAGGTTACTGCAATAAAGAAAATACCATAAGGTACATTTAAAAATAAACACACATCAAATAACACAAGCGATTACCGAGATATTAAACTTTTGAAGCCGCCAGACTTTAAACGCATTTTCTAGCGTTTTGTACTTTTGGCACTTAGCCCGGTAATGAACTCAGCACCTCATTTGAATATTAGGCTTCCTCGACCTCATCCGACAACAGATTGTTAGTCATCTTCTATAATCACATCTCTTGAGTATGGAAATAGATTTATTAGACAAAGGAAATAGGTGCAATTCACCCTGCACTCTTGATTTCCGGCAGCCTCGCCTTCGTCCATTTATCTCTTACCCTCACCTGTCCTGTGGTGACCTGAGCGAGCCCTGTCTTTGTCTTCTATCTCCCACTGGTGTTTTTTCTCCCTCTCTCTCTCTCTCTCTCTCTCTCTCTTTATCAGTACACTCCCTTTTTCCCCCTATGACTTGTTTCCATACCCATATCCATGTATTTTTCTTGTGTGTGTGTGTGTGTGTGTGTGTGTGTTAGAGCACGGGCGTCTTGCATGAGGGGCATGGTGTAGCCAGTGGGCTTTTTTCTTGTTTTTCACAGTACACACGAGCTTTTTCATTAGCACTCCCCCTTTCTCCCCAGTGGTTTGTGTTTGCACCAACTTACAAACTTTAAAGGCTGGTCAGGACACACACACACACACACACACACACACACACACACACACACACACACACACACACACACACACACACACACACACACACGACAAATTCTTAGTGTCATTAACTAACTAACTTGTGAACATACCAGGACATTTTAGCGAGCTATTATCAGGTGTACAGTTATGTCAATGTGACTAGAACATCACCCTATCATTCATCTCCATGCCACATCCATATCCACATACTGTTCTTATATTCCACGGTCCACATCAGCCACGTACTTTATCAGTACACCCATTTCCCGATGTGGTTTACATTTATATCGGTGTATTCAGTTTATTTTAGAGTCCGCTCTGATGCTCACACTCGGTAAATGGATGCTTTATGTCACCAACTTCTCTAACTTCTGTTCACAACTTCGCCATTACCACTGCGTTTTAGAAAAAAAAAAAAAGTGTTTTAGCAGAGAATACACAGATATATGGCGAACACACTGATATATATTTCACGTTGTTTTGCGAGAGCTGAGTTTTGGCGAGATAGCCGCACAGGCAAAGGGTCTCTTTCAACTAAATACCTCAGCCAACGGGTTAAAATGTTTCCATTTTTATCTTTTATTGCTGAACTTCTAGCATTTCTTTTTCTTCTGCTTATCTCTTCAATATCTTTATACATCTTCCTAGTGTTAGTTCTCTGTAACATTTCCACTTGTTGGCATTTTTCATTCAACCATTCCTCTTTCTTCTCGTCGCATTTTCTTTTCACTTCGACATCCAGTTCTCTATATCTACTTTCATTATGCTTTTCTCTTCTTTCCTCCATCATTGCTATAATGGCATCAGTAATCCACTGTTCTCTTCTTTCCGGTTCCTTTTCTGGTATGGTTTCCTCCACTGCCTGCAAAATAGCCGTCTGCAAGTGCTTTCACTTCTATTCAATCCCTCCTTCATTCAGCTCTTCTTCGCTTAGTATATCATACCTATTTCTCAGCTCGAGTTGAAACTCATTTCTTCTCTCCTCCATTCCAAGATAACTCCACTCTCTTCTTTTGCGTCTCACTTTTCTTCCGACTTTCTTGAATTTAACGATAAAGGTTGCTACCATAGGAACATGATCACATCCAATACCACAATCTGCTCCCGGATAGGTCTTAACATTTGTAACTGATTTCCTGAAACTTTTATTTACTGTAATATAGTCTATCTGTTTTTTGTAGATGTTGCCAGGGCTTCTCCACGTCCAAAGGTTTCTTGGATGTCTGAACCATGTATTCATTATCACCAAGTTCTGCAAATTACACCGTTCTCTCCACCTTTCTCCTCTTTCATTCACGTCACCCAATCCAAACATTCCCACCACGTATCCATATCATTCTCTTCCAACCTTTGCATTCAGATTTCCTATTACAACATTAATTTCATGTTCCTTACATTGTGCTACTGCCTTTTCAACATCTTGATAAAACAAATCCATTTCATCTTCATCATATTCTGTTGTCGGAGCATACACCTGTATAATATTAAATTTCAGAGGTTTAGTACAAATTTTTACTAACAGTACTGTATCTGATACCTCCCAAAGTCCCTCAGCACTTCGCCACCTGCGCCGTCATTATCACTCCGACACCTCTCTTATGGTCGTCTCCTCCAGAGTATACCATCTGTACCTTTGAATCATTTTTTACTCCTGACGCCAACCTTCGAACTTCTGAGAGTCCCATTATGTCAATATCCATTCTTTTCATCTCTCACTTTACATTTTCGATTTTTTTTAAAAATCTGATTCATTGTATTTACATTCCAAGTAGCAATTCTCATCTTTTGTTGGCATTACTGACAGTCGCTTGAGGACGGTCGAGTGCTACTTGTCGCACATAGTCCTCTCGACCAAGCGAGGCAGCACCTGTATCTGCAGGGCTCCCATTCATGCTGTTCCGATTTCTTTCTTCATTGTTTGGCTTCATGGTTATACTAGGGTAGATAAGTGGTAAGGGCCCCACTCCTTTTCCACTGGTTTTATATCAAACTTTTCCTTCTCCTAGCCTCTGTCTATAAAGGCTTATCCTGCAAGGCAGTAGGAGACGGTTGGTCCACGACAGTTTATTCGTCAGGATGGTGTGCATCACACCCCAGGTTTATTCGCTGCTAGCCTGTATATCTACAGGCCGTTAGGCTATCCATCACCTGCAGACGCCCCCCTTAGCAGATGCCAGCTGCCCACCTTTCATATTTCCTCATTCTAGGTGGCCCGAGTTTCCCGGGGTAAGGGTATATAAAACTATACATACAATGTTTACAATATGTTCAGTATTCATTTCGTTCTTTTATACCACACATCATTGATAATATAATCCTCCAGAGGTTGTGAAGTCAACTACATGTTTGCTTATTCTTAAATTCATCTTTAGGTATTGGTTGTAAGTACTCATGAGTGTGGTTGAGTGTTGCATACTGTTGTATTTCACTTATTTTTCCTTGTAACTGTAATATGAAGGATATGTGTGTACTCATATTTTAATTATCTGTTTTTACTTGATTTTCATATGTATGTATAATATGTTGATTTGAGGACACATAATGTCTATCACTGTGTATAAACGTAAGGTTATATATAAATTATGTAGTACTAATAAACAAATAGAGTAAATGTTCAACTCACTGATATTAACTGTGGTGGGAATACTGGCTAGGTAGCTGATGATGATGTTGACTGGTGGAGTAGGATGGTCAGATGATTAACAGATGCTGCATTATTTTTGTCAGTGCCATGCCTTCCACTGCATCGTAGGCAGATACATAAGTAGTTGGGTAAGTAGGTAGGGTGGTAGGTAGGTAGGTAAGTAGGTAGGTCAGAGGTGTCGTTGTCCCCACTCAGCGAATGATGACACACTGCTGAGTAGCTGCCTCTCTCTGGTAGTTGTGGTTGAGAAGATGGTGGTGGTGGGGATGAGTGGTGAAGGTCGTGGTGGAGGGTGGTGGAAGTTGGAGGAGGGAGGATTGTAGGTCAGATGTGTTGATGCTACATGACCATGCTGGGTCAATTCTATTAGCACAGTACAGATGCACTTCCTTCTTCCTCATCTTGCTAGTTGTTGCTTGTCGTTTTTCACTTGGTTTGTAATTTTGTTCTCACTGTATTCACTTATACTGTGATTGATGACTCTTGCTTTAAGGGCAGTCGTAGATTGTTTTGATTGTGAAGGTGATTCTCAATTTGTTCGTTGATTGTTGACTGAGACATTATTCGACTATGTTTGCTACTGTTTTTTAGTGTTCTAGCAGTTCAGGAGAGTCGTCTGCTGCGTATAAACTCGTTAGGCGTGGTTTGATTGTAGTTCGTTCTACCGCTGTCACCAATATCGATGACATCATCTTAGATAGACGTAGTGAGATAGGGAGGTTGGTTGTAACTGTAGATCACTAAAGCACTATATAAAGTTTTAAGATATCGTATGGCTTGAACTTGCTGCTGTCACCAATATCGGTGAGCACAGTTTACTGTGGTATACCGTTGTTCACCACTGCCGCCAATATGGATAAACGTACTTGATCATAGTTATTGTACTGTTAGTGTCGTCTTTTATCGCTTCTATCTTCTTTTTTCATTCACCACTTGTCTTTTACGCTTCGTTTACTGCATGAGGCGTAATATGATTGTAGTCAGTTCGTTTCCGCTGCTCGCCACTAATATCGATAAATGTAGCCGAGTGGTTTAATTACAAAGAGAGATTGTTGGTGTATCGTAGATTAGGCATCCCCTCTATCACCAGTGGAGTGTAACGTGGGCCACTGCTTAGTGAAGTGGATTGTCGTCGAGTTGAGTGAATAGGTAGGTCTCTCTCTTTCTCACCTTCTCCCTTTCTGTATCATAAACGAGGAGAGTTACAGAGCACTCTTAGGTTATGGAGTTTATTGTTCACAGTTTTATCGAAATGTGATTGACAGTGTAACGTAGCGTGACGGCAAACCTAACTAACCCTCTTTCCTGCCTTCTGCCCTCAGTCGTACTGTCGGGCTCTCTGTCTCTATGCTCTCAGAAATCTAAGAATATACATAGCTCGGTAGGGATGTAGTGTCTGGTAGATTTCCATAGTTAGTCCCCATGATGTCAAGTAGCTGGATCAGTCTGGTTAACCTGCTCGTATCATGAAATTCTTCATCGTCTGGACTAAAAAGAGACTGTTTGAGTTACATCATGTGTTAAGACATTCTTGATTGTCTGGGACAACAGGTTTGTGGATATGCATCATGTGGAATTACACTACTAGTGAGAAGCTCTTTGTCTCCAGCAGACACAACATATTGCACTTTGTGGTATGAAGTATACTCTATACCATGTTTGATTGACATGTGCAGCTGAGATGTATGGGTTGAGTAGGGTGTGTTTGAAACGCATCTGCTGATTGGCCGCTGATGGTTTGAATCTACACCTCGTATTATTGTAGCAGAAGTATATTTATATTTGTATTCTTAATACAAGCAGCCAGAAATTACAGAATAATTTCCGAAACTGAAGAAGTCAAAATTGCTTTAAAAGTTTATTGTTATCAAAGAATATTAAACTTGATTATAATGTTTTATAAAACAGTGAGAGATGTTTGAAGCGAATCATCAACTCATGACGTATATCCACGTCCGCATGTTGCACTACATCCACCCGCGGTGTACACCTACATCCACATGTTGCACTATAATATCCACTCACGGTGTACATCTACGTCTGCATGTTGCACTACAATACATGCTTGCATTTACTTCAGTGACATCATTCGCGGCCAATCAGGAGCCGCGAAACAAACACACGCTACTTGCCCCGTACATCTCAGTTGCACAGGTCAATCAAATAGACCATAGTTCCTATAATGCCTACATGGTGACCACAGTCTCCACAAAGGAGGCTAAAGGGTCGTAATCCTGCATGCATTTTGCACACAACTTGTGGCCATCCGACCATAGTCCTGGGTGTTCAATGCCTCAGAGGATCTCCCGAGACATTAGAAGGGCAGAGGTAGTCCTCAGTCATTGGAGTGTTGTCAGGGGCAGTCTCAAGTGGCACCAAGATACCGTGAGAAGAGATTGGGGAGGGAGGCTCATGCATGCCACTCTTTGCGGTAATTTCTGTCCTCAGTCTTCGTTTCCTCACTGAACAATGACGATACTATCACTTCCAGTTCCCTTCCAGTGAAACTTTCACCCAGCCGTTTTCTTGCCTGAGTGGGAGGCTTGACATGGTTGGAAGCCATAGGGGCCAGGCAATCACCAGCGGTCATAAGTGAAGCAGAAGTTGTGGAATAGAAAATCATCCTTCAAACCCCTCCTGTTTCCCTAGGAAGACCGGCATGTCGCACACACCCCCTCCTGTATGGCTGCATCACACACTAGACACCACAGAAAGTGGAAATGACTTCAAATGCTAACTGGAAAAAAAAAAGTCTGTGCCCTGATACCTGTTTTTGGACAGCATTGTCCATCACCTGAGCTTTAGAGGCTAATTATCAGAGTTGCATTAGCTGGTATAGTTTGTATGAAACAATGCCAGTCCTTACTGACATTGATAATCTGACTAAGGGCTTCAGTATTTCATATCTGTCCTCTTTCAGAACTCTTGGAGATATTTTATTTTGCCCGGGTATTTTACTAATCTTAAATTTGCTGATAACAATCAGTACACCTCTTCCAGTTAGAATGATGCTGCTTATTTACTATAATCTACACCATTAAGGGAAGAAAAAGGAATTGAAAACAACTCTTGATGTAAAAACAGACTGAACCAAAGTGTTTACAATTTCAATTATCTATAGCTGCATTGTCCATCTTCCACCTGACTCAAGAGAACTCAGAATTTTCATATTACTCGTTGGTTTATCTTTATCATGCCGATGACCCAGTGCCACTGCCGGCTGCATAAGCAACTTTACGAGTATTTTGCTGCATCGGCATGGTAACTGAAATTTTCCAATTGGTAATTTGGGCAATGGTTAATTTTGCTCAGATAACTATGCATTGATGGATCCTGACCAATGTAATGAAATGAAATGTGTCGACACTGATATCTTTGTACTTTTGGCACAATATGGTCGTGACTTTTTAAATTATATTTGTGATTTCTTTTTCTTGTGCAAAAGGATTAGAGGGAGGGATGTCTTTTTTAATGAAGTTAAATATGATTTTCAAGGTTGTAATCGAATTGCGAATGTAATTATGTAATATCAGTTATGTGTCGAATTCCCTCAGTTCCTGAAAATGTTTCAGGCCAGAACCCTCTGCCTTCAGCTGGATCTGCATGTTCCTTGATTTCCTCTCTCTACTGAAATCTTCCTTTTGCTCTCTTATTCTGTGCCTATGTGTTGAACTTTGTAGCACAGGTAAAATATATATTTAGCTCAACTGATCGGTTATATGGCAACATGTTGAAATTATGGCCACTGAAGAGTTGCGGACAAATTCCTGCCAGGAATATCTGTACAATTTTACAGATGTATCAACTTCGCGCAATGTATAAATTTACTAATTCGTTTTGCATTCATTTGACACTAGAACATTCTGTGGCAACACACAAGGAAAACTGATGACATAGAAAAGTAAAGAAGCATCTAGAAGGTCAACAGTGTTGCTGAAAAACGCTTATATTTGATATTACTTTTTCGGTAACTGAAACATCAACAATTCATCTGTTTGTTTGCTTTTATAAGTAATCCAGCATTATAATGCTGTCTCATATTCATCTGAAACAAAGGCAAAGTCTGATTCGTGAATGAAACTCTTCTCCAATTTGGTTAAACTGTTATACCGGTGACACCAACGTTATTTCTGCCGAAATAACCAACATATTTCAAACATACTCCTGAGGCTGCTTGGGTCATACTGGTTACTGTTGTAATGATAATGCTATAACTGCAGATGAGGTCAATAAGATTGTTGTTGCCTATGGAGACAGTGGAAAGTGAGGTTTAAGTTTTGCCATTCATATGCACTCTGGTATATAAAGGGAGCAGTCTTATTGTTCTCTCCAACAAGGAGAGTATGTATTCACGCGTTATGTGTTTCTTGTTAGTTTCTTTGCAAACAGGACTACTTTAATATACTATAGCAGTAGGCGTGTGTGTGTGTGTGTGTGTGTTTGTGTGTGTGTGTGTGTGTGTGTGTGTGTGTGTGTTTTAGGCAGCCGAAACTACACATTCAGATCGCACCAAGATTGCCACAAAAATCGCAAAAAAAAATTGCTGATCTGAAAAAACTTGGTCCCATCACGATTGAAAAACTTTTACTATATTTAATGAGCGATCACATTTAGACCAAAAAACGCTGCTTCCGGAGCCCGGCATAGGATCTCCGTAGAATTTTATGCCCAAAGGTAGAACTAAAATAAACTGTAGCAGTAGCCGAGTGTCTGTGTGTGTACTTCGAACTTGCATTCGGACAACTTGGATTCCATTCCCGAATCTGCAAAATAACATAATCAATTGGTTAGCTGCAAAAAATCCAAGTGGCAACGTTACACTAGAACAGCACATACACGCGAGAATCCTCCACAGGAACAAGTGCGAGGGCCCCGAAGGGCCCACGAGCACTTGTCAAATAGATCTGAACCAAATCTGGTTGGTAAATAGCCCATGTCCTAGGGAACAATCGATTAACTTTTAGGATCGATCTGGATCGTATTACAGATTTTGGATCCAGAAAACAAACCCTAATCAAAGATGAGAAAGTCTAACTTATTATGAAGAGTGGTTTGGAAATTATGTTGCCCTTGTCCACTCAGTGTCCCTCTAATTGGTGTTGCTATGCCCGTGGGACTGGGGTAGTGTTTAGTATCTGAACATGTGGGGAACATTGCTGGTGGGGCTGGGGTGGTGTTTGTATCTGGAGATGTGAGGAACATTCTGGAAATTTTGACATTTGTTTTCCTTTCCTTCCGTCTTATGGTGAGAGTTACTTATTGTCATTATTGTTTTTATGTGTTTAAATCAATTGTCTTATTGTGTGAGATTATATTAGTTCTTTCCTTCAATTTAGAATGTGCATAAATCCCCCAGAAAATGTAAGTTCTTTACTAGAATATTCTGGACTGTGCTAGTGGGAAGAGCCGGGGGGGGGGGATATTAAGGGGCCCTCATGGCTTTCTTGCAATATGCCAGACAGATGAGTTTTAGTCAGCCAATAGCGACAGACAGAGTAAATTGTGATTTTCGTCAGTGAACGGCCGGTGAATGAATGGCAGTTAGTGAGTCAAACAGTGAGAGTACTCAGTGATGGACAGAGTAGTCAGCCAAAGTCAATAAGTGTGAAAAAGTCACCCAGTGAACAAGTAGCAGTGAGTGAAAAACAGTGTTGGAGTGGGAGAGGGAGGTCAGTGTTTTGCAAGTGTACCTTGGCTGTGCTTGGAAGGAATGAAACGCAGAGGCATTCACCTGCCTTTGATTAGCTTCCTGGTCTGTCTGCGTGTCGTTCTCGACCTGTCTGCGAACCAATAAGGTTGTAACAATCGGTGTCAGGAGTGGAACTAATCCTAAGATTGCAACAATTGGTGGCAGGTGTGGCGATACATTTTGAGAGATGGGGATGCAAAGACAGGATGACAAAATGGCGGATGTATTTCTGGCAGATATACTGGCAATGTTGAGGGCAAAGCATGAAGAATAAAAGAAAGTTACTGTCTTAATGTTCAGAGCATAGCAAGACAAACTAAAGGAACAGGATGAAGAACAAAAGAAGCAGTAAGAAGAACAAAAGAAATCTTATGAAAAAGAAAGCCATATTGTGAACAAAAAGTTGTGCTCTCAGTGTTGAGTGCAAATTATGAAGAAAAAATATTAGAAAGCAATGAAAGTAAAGCAAAAGAAATAATATGAAGAAGAAGAAAAAATGTTGAGAAACACAGCAAGAAGAGCAATAGGAAGATATATTCACAGTCTTGATAAAACGGGATGAAGAGCAAGAGAAATATTATGAAAAAGAAAAGGAAGAAATACTAGCTTTGTTGAGGGAACATCATGAAGAACAAAACAAATATACTGAAGCACAAGAAGTGATGTACAACAAGGTAGAGAGGATAAGCTACCAGGTAAGAGAAATGAGGAAAGACAGTTCCTGTATAGTGGAGGAAAGAGTTATAAATGAAATACAAGTAGTGAGTAAAGGGGTAGAAGACCTTCACCCTTAACAGGAATAGTGGAGTAACACCTACCCCACGCTATGACATCATTTCATGTTTCACCATGGAGAAAGGCTGGCTGCAGCCTGGCCGTCCTTGACTTTTTCTGTGTCAGTGAGTGTGGTGGTGAGATATGCTGCTTCCTGCTCTGTGTTAGTAGTAGTGAATATCTGAAGAACACAGTGGGGCAAGATATACCCCCCTATACCTATGGTGTCCTGCACAGTGCGGTAGGGTAAGTACATGTGTAACCAAACCTAACCTAACATAATGATATATTATATTAATATAACCCTACCTAACATAAAATTATAATAATGTAATGATATAAAGACATAAGGTACATAAAATAATAATTCAATCAATCATTCATTATCTAATTTTGTTTTGCCCCATGAGCAGCGTAGGAACCCTGGGCTAGGCAAGTTGATCAGCCTCACTCATCCCTAAGTGGCATTACATGAGCAATAAACCTCAACCATCCCTTGGATATGAACTAAGGCTGGCTGCAGAATGGCTGTCCTTGACTTTTCCAGTGTCAGTGAGTGATCAGGTGTGGTGGTGAGATATATCGCTTCCTGCTCTGTGTTGGTAGTAGTGAATATCTGAACCTGCACAGTGGGGTAGGGAAGTACGTGTTTAACCAAACCTTACCTAATATAATGATATAATAATATAACCTAACCTAATATAATGATATTATGATAATACAATGATATAAAAATAGAAGTTAATAAGATACCATCATGTACAAATTTTCATTTTTTTCAAAGTAATTATTTCCTTTTGAAGGGAAAGTAAGGAATTACTGTCATTTAAATTTCTGTTTCATGTTAAACACACACATATAAAGCTAAAGAGTAGCCCTGTGTATTTTCCTTCATAAAAATTAAGTTTGGCAATTTTTTACATTTTTTTTCCTCCTGAGGTATCATGCACCCCCTATACCTGCAGTTACAGGTTTACCCCTAAACCAATTAAGGGCATAATGTTTAGATAAGGGTCAGCACCCAGCACACCCTTTGGGCGCCAGTGACTGGTGCCTGGATTTGGATGGTGAGATTGAGGGAGTAGCGTGCCCAATGGTCATTGACACAGGAGCAGAGAGGAAGCTGGAACTGGTGGATAATAGCCAGCTTCCAAAGGCATTACAGCAGCTGTGAAGAGTTACAGGGTACTTCACTTGGTCTGGGGTACGGTTAAGTGTCGGGATGTTGCAGGGAGGTATGGAAGAGACCCTGGCCTTGCGTTTGGTGGACACTGGGGACTCCTATATCTCGTGTTTGGACTGCCTGCTGTCTCGGCCTTGGCTACCTGGCTTCCATTTGATGCAAATGCTCTTAGAAAGAAGGAGTGTTTCATTGACGGCAATGGAGCATGAAAGTTTGCTAGAGTAGAAGAAACAGGCTACAGTCATTCCGCCTGATTCGGAGATGCTGCTGCCTTGCAAGATCTATGATATGCTGTACAGTTTCCTGGGACTGGTGGAACACAGGAGCCATGGCATGGTAGAAGGGGGAGTGATGGTGGACAGATCCTTAGCTGACCCTATGACAGAAGAAGTGCCAATTATAGCCAACAAAATTATTCATCCTTGTAAGATACATGAGGGAACAGAGGTGAGTTTATGCCACGAAGTTGATCAGGAGACAACGAACATTGTATGCAAGAGTAACACAGTTAAGTCCCAGGAAGAACTAGCGGACCATTTTGCTAAGAACACGAGGTGCCTGCAGAAGTCACAGATCGAGCAGCGGAGGGGCTTTTGATGAGGCATGCAGATGTATTTTCCTGAGGAGATATCATGGACCTCTGAAGTGTTCTTGGAGTGGAGCCAGGGACCTACTGGATACCGGAAATAAAAGAAGGGCTGATGAGGAAGACGGAGTTCACAGCTCTGGTGATTCAACCCTTCATGCAATAGGACCTAGACAGCAGAGGAGACAGCAACGACCCATTATTCTAGAAGTTTATGCTGCATATAGTTATATATACAAGTGCTCGTGGGCCCTTCAGGCCCCTCATACTTGCTCATGCGGAGAGCTCTCACACTACATGCTTGCTTTCTCGTGCTTCGCACTCATTTCCTCGTGCTTCTCACTCGTTTCCTCGCGCTTCCCGCTCAAGTTGTGATCATATCAGGTAATCCGAGTCACATTTATGTGCTGTTCTAGTCTAACGTTGTCATTATAGGCCGTCAAGGCGATATCGAGGGCCCAGGATGGTCCGTTGATGTGCTTTTCTAGTCTACAGTAATGTTGTCACTTGGATTTTTTGCAGCTAACCAATTGATCATGTTATTTGCAGCTTCGAGAATGGAACCCAAGATGTCCGAACGCAAGTCCGAAATACACACACTGACACATGGCTACTGCTATAATATATTTCAATTGTAGCTATGAGCAAAAAATTCTACAGAAATCCTATGCCGGGTGCCGGGAGCGGCGTTTTTTGGTCAAAATGTCACCGCTCATTAAATATAGTAAAAAATTTTCAATTGTGATAGGACCAAGTTTTCTTCACATTAGCAAATTTTTTGTGATTTTTGTGCCAATTTTGGTGAGATTTGAATGTGTAGTTTCGGCTGCCCAAAACACACACACACACACACACACACACACACACAGACGGCTAAAGCTATAGTCTATTAGATAGGTAAGATCAAGTGGACGTGTCGGGGAAGACAGTTTTTAGGGAGCAGCAATATTATGCCAGTGGAATTGGGGTACTATTTTTTATACGAACATTTGGAGAACATTCTAGAAATTCAGTGTTGTGCTGTTGGCACTGGGGTTGTGTTTGTTTCTGGAGATGTAAGGAGCTTTCTTTAAGTTTCGGCATTGGTTTTGTTATCTTTGGATTTCACGGTCGGAATTATTATTTGTCAGTGTTGTTGTGTGTTTTTAAATGTATTATTGTGTGAGAAAATGTGAGTTCTCCTCTAGGATCTGGAATGTACATTATTGTGTTACAGAGTATGAGTTCTTTACTAGAGTAAAGGTCCTAGCTGGGAGCTGGGGGGATATATTAATGGGCCTGGCTGGCTTGGTGGCAGTGTGTCAGAGAGGGTAAGTTTTAATCATCTACTCATGAGTGACAGAGGAAGTGAGTTGTATTTTTCATCAGTGAACAGTCAGTGAATCAGTGATAGATTTGGTGAGTCAAACAATAAGACTGATCATTGATGGACGGAGTAGTCAGTCCGGGCCAGCAAGTGAGAATTAGTCAGCCAGTGAATTACTAGTAGTAAATGAAGAACAAAGTTAACATGAGAGACAAAAGTCAGTGTTTTCCAAGAGTACTTCAGCTGTACTTAGAAGGAATAAATCTCTGATGCACTCAGATGCCTTTGATTAACCACACACACACACACAAACACAAACACACACACACACACACACACACACACACACACACACACACACACATATATATATATATATATATATATATATATATATAGAGAGAGAGAGAGAGAGAGAGAGAGAGAGAGAGAGAGAGAGAGAGAGATGTGCAGACAATAAGTTTACCATCGATGCATATAACTGAAGACCTACGTGAAAAAGGCACTTGTCATACAAAATTCAGTCACTTTCTCAATAATATTTCCATGATTCCATTAAAAGAAAGTGCTTATCACATGCAAAGTCACGCTTTCTTATATAAGACCTGCATCTTTTAGGGCAGCAGTATTCTATAACCATATAACCACCAGCTCATTAGACTCCTACATCCCAAACTCCATGAACTTTCTCTTTAACTGTTAATTAGAGGAATTCTACAGGAGGGAGATTGATAGAAGTAACCTTTTCCTTTCCTGGCTAAGTAAATATGAGAAAAGGTTGATTGGACCGACAGTAGCCTAGTTCATGTGAAAGAGCTATAAGGGTTGTATATGTACGTGTGTATCAGAATGCACAGTATTTAAATTGTTTAAAATTAGAAAGTTAGACCATGTTTGGATGGCCAGTGGCTATGGTAAAGCAGTGCTATTTATCTGAATACTGCTACCTTGCAGTACCCATGCCTGCCTACCACTGTATGGCAGCACTCCACGAACAGGCTTGTCTCCACCCCCATAGGGCTACTCTCACCCTTTCCAGGTGGGGCTGTGGTCTAGGAGGGTCACAGGAGAGATGGAGGTCGAGGTGGTCGGCCATCTTCCTGATATCCCTCCTTGTCCCCTTCCCTCGAAGGGCCACCCCTCCTCTGGCTAGGTCTATGGCTCAAAAGGGTCTCGAGAAATGTGGGGGATGAGGCGGCCCCACTGTTTTCCACCGTACACTCCATGTTCCTACCCCCAAAAGGGGAGATGTGAGAGAAGAAAACGACCAGTACACCCATCATGGCTGGGTTGCGACTCAGTTGGGGGTAATGTTTTTAGTCTGACTGCAGCCAATAGATTTCTCTAGCTTGGTTGCACCTACAAGTATATAGTCTGGTACTAGTAAGTCGAAGCAACACTCAAGTCTGCTTAGCACTGAAAGATAGCGCTTCATGAACATTACATATGAGGTTTGACTGAAAAGTATCCGACTTTTAGCTAATGAAAAAAAAAAAAAAAAAATCTTACTCAGTTCAGACTTTAACCCCCTTCAAAGTATGTCCCTTGGGACTGAACACACTTAGCCCAACCGTACTTCCATTGCTGGAAACATGTTCTAAACTTAGTTTTTGCGGTCGCCCAACAAGATCTTCGTCGAATTTTTCATTATCTCATTTGTATTCTTATATCTCGAATCCTGCAGTGGCATCTCCAGTATAGGAAATAACCAAAAGTCGCAAGGAACCATATTAAGAGAGTACGGAGACTGCTGGACCTCTATGATTCTGTTTTTGACCAAAAAATCCACGATGAGAGAACACTGTCGTGGTAGAGCTGCCAGTCTTTTGCCTACTCTCGTCTCCTCTGGATTTTTTTTTAGTAAACATAGGATCACACAGGTCCAACTGGCTCCCACCTCTCCTGACACGGTTCCCTGCAACTTTGGTTATTTCCCAAACTGAAGATACACCTGAAGTGTTCGAGATGTAAGGACGCAAATGTGACAAAGAAAATGAGACGAAGATCTTGCTGGTGATTCCCAAAACTTACTTTCCCTACTTTCCTTGTTTCCGGCAATGGAAGCACCGCTGGGCTAAATGTGTTGAGTCCCAAGGGGCATACTCTGAGGGAGAAGAATGTCTAAATTCAGTAAGCTTGTCTCATATTTTTCTCACCCTCTAAACGTCAGATACTTATCGATCAGACGTTCGGCGTATATACTAAAGTAGTAACACTAACACTTACCCCGGGTGTCTCACATCCGAAATTGGGAAATAAAAAAAATCAAATGTAATGCTTTATTAATATAAATGTACACGAAGGAACTTTAGGTTTTGTACTATGAGTTACCATCACAAAGGAATGAAAATCTTATAATATGGGTAGGTAATGGGTAATCAAAAAGAGTAACTAAAAAAAAATTGCCTTGAATTTTTCACGGAAAATATATATGTATATAAAATTAGCAGATGTCTTTCATAATCCTCCCACATAATCCTTGGCCTTTGGCCACCTTTGAAGGGGTTGCCATTCTCCTGCTGTTATGTTATCTATAAGGAAGAGCATTGAAAAAAGGGGTTTGCACACCCAAATCAAGTCCTACAGCCTAAACCCACGAGCACAGAACAATGGTATAACCATCCTCTACCACAACCGGCGGGATCCTGAAGCTACTGGGAAACTGGCTAACCCAGGAGCACGGGAATCCTACACAATGACAATAAAATCATATGCATCGGGTATGATACATCCAGGGTTAGCATTCCAGGGTTAATTTTGCAATATATACGGTATTCTGTTAGTTTTATCTTCGTACCATAGGGCGATTTCATTCACCCTAGGATAGACTGTGTCACGAATCAATTCGCGACATTTCCCTTTTGTGAGAAGCCACGAACTATTAGTGGAAAACTCACTGTTTATCGTTCAGTTAACCGCTCATTCAGACGGAAGCTTTGTCAAATCAGTTTTTCATTGTCATACGTGATCGTCTCTGTGTGAGACATTAGCGCTTCCGATGAGCGATTGTTTTGGGCGCGTTTCGCTCACTCGACCGTTAGAAAATACGGCCTAGTGCTCCGCTTTTCTTTCCCACGATTTGAATTCAGTCCAGTTGTTGCTGCGACGGAGAGAGGTCCTGTGCCAGCAGTGTGAGGTCAGCTAGTACCCAAACTCCACAGTTCTTCAGTACTTCCATCCTAGTTCAGCTTGGGTGATACGCAGCATTCATCGACTATAGTATTTCCTTCTTGTATTTCCCTAGTCATAAGAGTTTAATTAAGGTGTTTTTTCCTAGGCGTAAGTATTTAGCTATTGCGTGAGTGAGTGAGTGCGTCTCATTTAATTTGATTTGAATTGTAACGTTAAATTTATTTTTTGTAATTAATAAATTTAACAGTTCTTTTTCTTGAGCTCAATGTAAAGTAAAATCTTGTTTCATTTCTCCATAATTAAGCTTATTTTCCATACAGCTCCTAGCTTGCATAAACGTTTGCTTTCATAACTGGTAGTTAGACCAGTCTTGTTGTATTAACTTAAAATCCGTTGTGCCAGATAGGAGTTAAAGCATCAGCAAGAGCCTGATATTATTATTAGTATTAATTATTTATTGTCAGGGGTGAAGTAACTTTCTCCAGAGGCTAACAGTACAGTAAGTCAGCAATCATGAGTAATTAGTCTCTGCTGTGTACTGTTGAGAAAGTTTTTGAATTCTCGTTCTTAGAGAATCGTTGCACGATTTAGCAAGACAATCATTGTCCCTGCTCTTCAGTATTATTGAATATTATTATCAATTTAAATAATATTTAAGCATTTATTTCAAAATTACCCTGATATTATAAAAACCCCGTGACAATTGGCGATCTCGCCAGGATATTAACTCCTAACCCTAAAGCTATTCACGAGATAGTGCTCACTCATTCATATTTAGGTATTTATCATTAAAGTTTATAGACACAAGTTTACTGGTGTTTACCGTTAATTTAGCAAGTGAATTTTGCTTTATCAATCCATAGAGTACTTAACTCTAGTTTATTTTTGGTAACGCCAGACGATTTTATTCACTCCTGGGAAGTCGCCGTACCCATTGTGTTTATTATTGAGTCTTCCCAGTCATTTGCATTTTTGCTTTAATCTTTGCCAGTTAACTAGATAAGACTGGTCACCACTAACTTGTGTATGTACTCTTTACTTGTGTTTATTAGCATTTGTTCGCTAAGCAGTCAGTACTCAGATTCGGTTACTTAGTAAATTGAGCTAGCATCATGGCAGCCAGTGCTTATGTACAGGAAGCCAAAGATATGGGTCTCACTGACCCAGAGAAAATACAGAGTTACGTTCTCTCACGGTTTAATTACGAGCAAGAACGTGAGAAAGATGCTTGTGAACGAGAGCGAGAACAGCGCGAATACGAGCGAGAACAGCGCGAATACGAGCGACAACAGCGCGAACACGAGCTAGTACAAGAGCGAGAACAGCGCGAATACGTGCGTGAACAGCGAGACAAAGAACGAGAACACGAACGTGCCGAGCGAGAAGCACGCGAGATACATGAACTTGAAGTGCTGAAGCTCAAGCGAGATTCCTTGGCTTCAGACACGTCTGCTGCAGTTGGTCCAAGCTCCACGAGCGTTCTCCCTGCACATGTCCTGGCGACCCCACGCATCAAGCTTCCTTCATACAAGGAAAGCGAGCGAATCGAGCCGTACATAGCTCGTTTTGAGGACATGGCAGACATGTATCAACTGGATGAGGCAGCTAAGCGGCTTCAGTTTCTTAGCCTATTTGAGGGCCCTGCCCTCGATATTCTCCACAGAATTCGTGGAGACAATCTCACATATGAGATGATGAAAGCTGCACTCATTAAGGCGTATGGTCTCACAGTAGACGACGCCAAAGTTCAGTTCATGCGAGCTCGTCTCCAAGACAAGGAGACAGCTGTTCAGTTCCTTGATCGTCTCACAGCTTACTTAAATGAGTGGATGGAGAAAGATGAAACTCCTTCCATGCGTGAGGGGATAATTGACCTTATGCTGCGTACACAGCTAGAGAGGTCGTGGCCTGCTGAGCTCATAGCACAGCTTAAGATCTCCAAGGTGAAAGATGCCAGCCAAATGGCAGAGAAGGCTGACGCATTCTTTACTGCATACGGGTATCAAGCTCGTAAGCAAAACACCTGGAGCAGAAAAGATACTGCCAAGTCTGGGAAGCCGTCTCAGACTGAATCCCAGCACCAAGGCCGTTCTCAGAGTAATGGTCAAGGTCCAAGCAAACCACAGAAGGACCAGGGGCAGAACACTCAGAAACCTGAGTGGAAGCGGTACAACAAACACCCCAACCAGCAGCAGTTTCCCAAGCATCAACAGCAATACAAGGACAAGCCACGTAACCCTCAGTCAGGTCAATTAGTGTATCGGAGGCAGGAGGCAAATGCAGCCTTCATTCCACAAGTACCCGGTGGTGCCATCTCTACCAGTACAGGTACTTCCCAACACTTCACAAGTCCCCCTCCGACCATGAACTCTCCCCAGACACCTAGTTCCCAGGGCGCCACGTTTGCTGCATCGGTTGTTCCGCAGTCTCATGAATGACTGGCTGCTACCTCCTCAGACCCTTCCACCAGCAACACTGCCTTTCTTGTTCAGCCATGGTCTGTGGGAGGTGTTTCTGTAAATGTCCTGAGGGACAATGGTTCCTCAGGTTGCTCTGTTAAGCAGAGTTTAGTTCGGCCTGATGAGTATACAGGTCGACAGATCCAAGTTAGACTTATTGATGGATCAGTGAGATTGTTCCCTGAGGCACGTATCCAGGTGGCGTCTCCATTTTTCACTGGCTTGACAGCTGCAGTTGTCATGCCAGAACCTTTATTTGACCTCATCTTAGGCAACATACCTGGCATCAAAAATAGTTGTGCCGTAGATGTTGCTACTCAGACTTCGGCTGCTGCGATAACACGAGCCATGGCCAAGGCTCCAGATCGCGTCACTCCGTTGACCGTTGCAACGCCGCAAGATCTGATTCATAGTCAAGATGTTGTCCAAGAGCAACAGACTGACTCGACACTTGCCTCAGTGCACAAGAAGCTGGAGGGTAAAGTGATCAAGTATTCACGGGGAGGACAAGCTTCGTAAGCGAGGACGGCTGTACCGTGAGTCACAGACACCCCAGGGTGAGATTCGACTGCAGTTTGTCGTTCCTGCAAAGTATCGCCGAGCAGTGTTTGAATTAGGTCACTGTTCAGCGATGGGAGGTCATATGGGTCAAAAGAAGACCTCTGACCGCATCCATGCTGACTTTTTCTGGCCAGGAATGGGACGGGAAATAACAAGGCTCGTACGTTCTTGTGATGTGCGTCAGCGTACCACTGACCAGGGACATGTCCGTCCTGCGCCATTGAAGCCAATGCCCATAATCTCTGAACCGTTCAAGAGAGTAGCAGTTGACATAGTTGGGCCAATCTCTCCTAGGGCTAGTGATGGATCAAAGTATATCCTCACTATAGTTGATTTCAGCACACGGTGGCCTGAAGCCGTGGCCCTTAAGAATATAGAGGCCGTCACTGTTGCTGAGGCATTAATTGAAGTGTTCTGTCGTGTAGGTATCCCTAAGGAGGTCTTGAGCGACCGGGGTTCGCAGTTCACTTCGGCAATGATGAACGAAACGTTCAGGTTGCTGTCCATCCGAGGCTTACGAATTACGCCATATCATCCCATGTGTAACGGGTTGTGTGAGAGGTTCAATGGAACTCTCAAGAAGATGTTGAGGCGCATGACCGCCGAACAGCCAAAGGAATGGCCGCGGTTCATCGCTCCTCTTCTATTTGCTTATCGAGAAGCCCCACAGCATTCATTGAAATTCTCACCCTTTGAACTGGTGTATGGGAGGTCGGTCCGGGGCCCACTTCAAGTCCTTCGTGAGTTATGGGACGATGAAGAACCCGACCCTGAAGTCAAGACCACCTACACCTACTTCCTTGATTTGGCTGACCGCCTCCAGTCGACGTGCGAGTTAGCTAAGGAAGAACTGATCAAGGCGCGTGAAGTTCAAAAGGCTTATTATGATAAGAAGGCAAAGCTTCGGAAGTTTAGTCCAGGCGATAAATGCTTGGTATTACTCCCCACTGCCCAGAACAAATTGTTGGCACAGTGGAAGGGTCCATTCGATGTAGTAGATTGCATTTCAGACCTCAACTACATAATACAGATGGGGAATCTTCGTAAAAGGTTCCACATTAACATGTTGAAGGCTTATCATGAGTCAGACCCCAAGGAGACTGGCCTACGAGTAGCTGATGATAGTGACCAGCCACTGGAAGAAACCAGGGCAGCTGCGGTGATCCCAGCTGATGACCATGATGACGAGCCCTTAACCGCTCAGTCCCATCAGGAAGAGACTGTCGGAGATGTTTCACTTAACCCTGACTTAGCAGTAGGGGACCAGAATGCCCTATGGTCACTGCTCTGTCAGTATGCTGATGTCTTCTCAGACCAACCTAGACTTGCAAAGGTTGTGTGTCATAAAATTGAGTTGACCAGCAATGTTCCTATAAAGGTTAAGCCATATCCGATTCCCATGCGACTACAGGGTGCAGTAGATAAGGAAATTGCTGACATGGAGACTGCAGGCATTATCGAAAAGTCCTCATCTCCTTACTGTAGTCCGATGGTAGTAGTCCGCAAGAAAGATGGTGGAGTCAGGATTTGTGGCGACTATAGAAGGCTCAATGCAATCACCAAAGTGGATGCTGAGCCAATGGGTGACCATAATGCCACCTTCTCCAAGCTGGCAGGGTCACGATATTTCACGAAGCTCGACCTAGCGAAGGGATTCTTCCAGATTCCCCTTCATCCTGAGAGTCGTCATTTCACTGCCTTTGCTGCTCCTAGGGGGTTGTACCAGTATAAAGTCCTCCCATTTGGACTTACCAATTCCCCAGCAGTATTCAATCGTGCCATGAGACAAGTGCTCCATGGTATTGTAGGAGTAGAGATGTTCGTTGACGATGTCCTCGTTCATTCCGCCACATTGGAGGAGCACCTCAGACTCTTGGAAATTGTCTTCAGTAGACTCCAGAGTTTCAACATGACTGTGAAGCCTAGCAAATGCAAGATTGCTCACAGTGAGGTGGAGTTCCTCGGTCATATTGTTGGCAACAATCACTGCAGGTGTCAGGGTGACAAGATCAGGAAGGTTAAAGAAGCCCCGAGACCCGTGACCAAGAAACAGGTTAGGGCATTTCTTGGCCTAGTGGGATATTATAGGAGTTTTATTCCCAACTTTGCTCTCATTGCCCAACCGTTGTACGAAGTGCTACGGAAATATGCTCCAAACACCATTGAATGGGGAGAAGCACAAGAGAGATCTTTTGCCACCCTCAAGAATATGTTGTGCAAGGAGCCCATTTTGCAGTTGCCTGATACCAGCAAACCTTTCATACTGCACACTGATGCTTCACAAGATGGAGTAGGTGCTGTATTGATGCAGGAATCGGAAGGTGGAATCTTCCCAGTGGCATACCACAGCCGTAGGCTAAAACCCGCCGAGAGGAATTACAGTACTGTTGAGAAGGAACTCTTGGCTGTGGTTGATGGTGTTAAAAAATATTATTATTATTTATTTGGGGCATCATTTGTTCTGGAAACTGACCATATGCCACTCACTAGTCTTAGCACGACCAAGACGGCTAATGCAAGATTGACACGCTGGACACTGTATTTACAGCAGTTTAACCTTGTTGTGAGATACATCAAGGGAAGTGATAACGTAGGTGCAGACCTGATGTCTCGCCTACTAACTGCTGACTAACATGGGCAGTTGTTGTATGCTGGGTTTCGTGATAGGCATCCTCAGAGATTTGAGTAATCCAAGGACTAGCCTGGTTCCCAGTCAAAAGTGTGGACCTGACGTCTCACTTGTTGGCCCCACAGGACACAGTATGTCCAGGGCCTGTACATACACGTGTACTGTAGGTTAAGGGGGAAGAGAGAACTCCGCAGAGGTGACTTGAGGCTATGGAAGACCCAAGTTTGCACAAGGATTCTCAGCTTCCCGGTACTAATATAAGTATTGTACTGTAGGTTAAGGGGGAAGTTCGAGAGAGAACTCCGCAGAGGCGACTTGAGGCTATGGAAGACCCAAGTTTGCACAAGGATTCTCAGCTCTCCGATACTAATATAAGTACTGTAGGTTAAGGGGGAAGTGAGAACTCCGCAGAGGCGACTTGAGGCTATGGAAGACCCAAGTTTGCACAAGGATTCTCAGCTTCCCGATACTAATATAAGTATTGTAGGTTAAGGGGGAAGTTCGAGAGAGAACTCCGCAGAGGCGACTTGAGGCTATGGAAGACCCAAGTTTGCACAAGGATTCTCAGCTTCCCGGTACTAATATAAGTACTGTATTGTAGGTTAAGGGGGAAGTTCGAGAGAGAACTCCGCAGAGGCGACTTGAGGCTATGGAAGACCCAAGTTTGCACAAGGATTCTCAGCTCTTCGATACTAATATAAGTACTGTAGGTTAAGGGGGAAGTGAGAACTCCGCAGAGGCGACTTGAGGCTATGGAAGACCCAAGTTTGCACAAGGATTCTCAGCTTCCCGATATTAATATAAGTACTGTAGGTTAAGGCACAGGTTGAGGACCCGTGTGCAGTTCGAGGCTATGGAAGACCCGAGTTTGCACAAGGATTCTCAACTTGCCGACCATAATTGTGTGCTATAATTAATGGCGACCTCGAATGTACGTCGTAGCACTGACTGCTAGGCAGAGAGTAATTGTAACATAATGAAATTTTGTCCCATTGACACTTTTGATGCTCCACCTCAATTGGTTTTGCAGGTTCAGCAATGGGTGTAGCAGTTTTGCTGTGCGGGCCAGCTGATCGTCTGCCGCACGCTGCCGCCTCTTCTCCTCTGCCTTCGTCGTCGCCATATTATTTACTGTGTCATTTTACACATAGGTACAGTTACACTACAACTGTCACACCTACACCGTGTATTACATACATCACACTACACAATAATTAGTTGTCAGTGTAAATGTAGCGACTTTTCGTTCAGTTTGACCTGAGTACAGGATTTTCACCGTCGTCAAGGAGTTTTTCTCTCAAGCTTGCTTCTATTAACGTAAATACGAGGTTTTTTCGCTCACTGGCGACTGCGACTTTCTCCTGTAGCAGGATAGCACACACACCACAGTGTGAATCTTGTGTGAATGACTTAGGATGTGTACATATATATATATATATATATATATCCACAAATTTTTTCCCATAAGGAAAAAATTTAACTTTGTAAGGGCGTAATGTCACGAATCAATTCGCGACATTTCCCTTTTGTGAGAAGCCACGCACTATTAGTGGAAAACTCACTGTTTATCGTTCAGTTAACCGCTCATTCGGACGGAAGCTTAGTCAAATCAGTTTTTCATTGTCATACATGATCGTCTCTGTGTGAGACATTAGCGCTTCCGATGAGCGATTGTTTTGGGCACGTTTCGCTCACTCAACCGTTAGAAAATACAGCCTAGTGCTCCGCTTTTCTTTCCCACGATTTGAATTCAGTCCAGTTGTTGCTGCGACGGAGAGAGGTCCTGTGCCAGCAGTGTGAGGTCAGCTAGTACCCAAACTCCACAGTTCTTCAGTACTTCCATCCTAGTTCAGCTTGGGTGATACGCAGCATTCGTCGACTATAGTATTTCCTTCTTGTATTTCCCTAGTCATAAGAGTTTAATTAAGGTGTTTTTTCCTAGGCGTAAGTATTTAGCTATTGCGTGAGTGAGTGAGTGCGTCTCATTTAATTTGATTTGAATTGTAACGTTAAATTTATTTTTTGTAATTAATAAATTTAACAGTTCTTTTTCTTGAGCTCAATGTAAAGTAAAATCTTGTTTCATTTCTCCATAATTAAGCTTATTTTCCATACAGCTCCTAGCTTGCATAAACGTTTGCTTTCATAACTGGTAGTTAGACCAGTCTTGTTGTATTAACTTAAAATCCGTTGTGCCAGATAGGAGTTAAAGCATCAGCAAGAGCCTGATATTATTATTAGTATTAGTTATTTATTGTCAGGGGTGAAGTAACTTTCTCCAGAGGCTAACAGTACAGTAAGTCAGCAATCGTGAGTAATTAGTCTCTGCTGTGTACTGTTGAGAAAGTTTCTGAATTCTCGTTCTTAGAGAATCGTTGCACGATTTAGCAAGACAATCATTGTCCCTGCTCTTCAGTATTATTGAATATTATTATCAATTTAAATAATATTTAAGCATTTATTTCAAAATTACCCTGATATTATAAAAACCCCGTGACAGACTGTGTGTAATGAGGATACAACTTAAATTATATTTAACGATTAGAGACATGTCTAATATGAATGAAATGTTCTGTAGTCAGTGTGAATGGAAAAGGGGGTGTTATTAGAATGAAATTGTAATATCCATCATGAGTTGAGTTTCACACTCAGGGTCACCTTGTAGGGAACTTTGTATAATCCCTAAACCTCTTCCTTTGGATTTATTCAGCACAATAAACCTCGACATTCTCGAGCTGCCTCCAACAGTGAAGTTGGTTGGGGGTAACGTACCCGTCCTTTACTTGTGTGTCTGTTTGTTTGTTCACAAGATATCTAAAAAAGTTACTATCAGATGTCAGTTAAATCTGGCTGATATGTCGACACTGAGCTAAGAAGGAGTTGACTAGATTTTGATCTGGATACAGACCCGGATGCAGGAGTAAAGTCACAAATTTTATTGTCGTAAAGAAGGTATTTCCACTTTGCGAGTAAATAGCAGGATAGAAAAGACCATAGAAATCATTTCCTCTGTCAACGGCTCTGAACGGAGGTTAGTTTGTAAACCATAATCTATTGTATGTTGTCTGGGCGGAGGTATGCTATCTTTAAGTGTTTTTTAGTTTATACTGCTGCAACTACATCGACATTATTGAGATAAAAGAAAATATTCAAATGATTCATGCAAAACAAAATTTAAAGGAAGAGGGGCCATGAAATCTCTTATGCTACCAATCAGGCCCTGAGATATAGAGTAGTGCACATGTAGGTCGAGAGGTGCCTGTTCTACTCCTGAGTCACCCAGGGTTCTTTTAATTCCTTCTGTCTGATAATGCATTTTAAATGTCTATCTTGTTGCTTTAAGACTATAAGACAGTCCCACGGTAGTGAATAATGGGTAGCACAAATGTTTTATTACACCTAACACCATGATGAATGTATTCAGATGAGGGTGAACTATGGGAGCCTAGGAGGAATTATGCTGTTGTCATTAACCTTCATTTCGTTGTGGTATCACAAGTAATGCTAGTTAATATCAAAGTTCAATTGGAGCAGAGTGTTAATGTGCCAGGAAATGTTGACGTGGAATAATTATCACACACACACACACACACACACACACACACACACACACAAAAACACACCTATCTATCTATATACCTGGGCTGCTTCCCCCAAACAAAGGAAGGAAGCCGTGACAAGACGACACACTCATAATTTACTCGTCCACAAACACACATTCATTCGCACCTTAGCCCTAAGGGGAGAAGGGACAGATCCTCACCACACCACACTGCACGAGGGGCAACTGCACATTGCAATCAGCGACATCCGCAGCAGAGCCCAACAGCAGAGCTGGTTTAACCCTGCCATATCACAATGGACCAATCCCCTTACCCGCACCTGACCTGATCAGCTGATCAGATCAAATGCGGGAAAATATCCCCTCGGGGCTGCATCACCATTTATTCATTCCCAATTTCACTCCAATTATTCCTATTATGAGCAGCCAATTTTCCTTGCACAATGGACATCCCTCTCGCATCCAAGACTCTCTTCACACTTTCCGTCCATCTTATTCGTGGTCTTCCTCTCAACCTTACACCTCTCACATCCGTTCCAGTTATCTTTTTCACCAATCGCTAATCATCCATTCTCTCCATATGCCCAAACCATCGCAACACCCTTGGCTCAACCCGATCAGCCATCTCCCGCGAAAATCCTGTTCTCCTTCTCACTTCATTTCTCACTCGACCCGTAAGCGTAATTCCACATATACTCCTCAGGTACCTTATCTCCATTACATTTAAAATTTTCCTCTCTGCTACACCCATATTCCTTGTTTCAGCCCCATATAATGCAGTCGGTACCACAACATCCTCATACAGCCTTCTCTTTACATCCATTCTAAGCGAACATCTAAACACTTTTTTCGTTTCTCCCAGCACCTTTCCTACTTCATTCATTCTATACTTCACATCTGCATCCATTCTTCCACCCATGGCAACATGTGACCCTAAATACTTAAAACACTCTACCTCCAAAAGCAACTCACCATTCAAAAGTATATTCATAGTCCTACCATCTGCCAACCTCGTACACTTCATCACTTTACTCTTATTCTCATTTACTCTCAATTTCCTCCTTTCACACACCCTTCCAAACTTTTCTACCAACTGCCTCAATCACTCTTCTGAATCACCCACCGCAAACAGCAGCTAATTCAGATTCCATTCTCTACTATCAACATTCACCAGACTCAAACCCCTACCTAATGCTCTTGCATTCACCTCCGTTACAACAACATTCATCTAAACGTTAAACAACCAAGGCGACACCACACATTCCTGCCGCAGCCCTACTCTAACGGGAAACCAATCATTCACAGTATTTCCCACTCTTACACACGTTCTGCTATTAATATATATATATTTATATATATATATATATATATATATATATATATATATATATATATATATATATATACTCCTTTTAGCAACCTACCATCAAGACCATACAATCTCAAAACAGTCCACAGAGCCTCCCTATCATTTCTGTTATACGTTTTCTCTAAATCAATGAACTTTATATATACATATATATATATATATATATATATATATATATATATATATATATATATATATATATATATATATATATATATATATGTATATATATTTACTCCTTTTAGCAACCTACCATCAAGACCATACAATCTCACAACAGTCCACAAAGCCTCCCTATCATTTCTGTTATACGTTTTCTCTAAATCAATGAACTTCCAAAACCCATCCTTACCTTTTGCTAAACACTTTTCAAGCACCTGTCTCACAGCAAAAACCTGATCCACGCATCCCCTCCCTCTCTTAAAGCCACACTGCCCATCACCTATCATTCCCTTTGTACCCTACCTAACTCTGTTAACTAACACTCTACCATACATCTTACCTGCAACACTCGACAGGCCTATACCCCTAAAACTAGTACATTCATACTTATTACCCTTACCTTTATACAGTGGAACCACACAAGCACTTGCCCAGTCAACTGGCACCATACCTCTCACAAAACACACATTCAACAATCTTACTAACAACTCAACACTAGTCGCTCCACCATCTTTCAGGCATTCCACAGCACACCTATCCATACCTGTAGCTTTCCCTGTTTTCATCTCCGCGGAGTGAATAAATCCTTCTTGTTCTCTCCCAGAGGCGGTGTCAGCCTGCATATGGCGCAGGAGGGTGCCAAGGCCAGTGCCAGACTCTCTCTCTCCAGTGTCACCAGGGAGGATGCCGGAAACTACACATGCCAACCAGAGAGTCTACAACCAGCCCATGTATCTGTCTTTGTGCTGCAAGGTGGGCAAACTTTTGATTCTCAGTATTAATATTCTTTTACTCCTTCACTCTCTCTCTCTCTCTCTCTCTCTCTCTCTCTCTCTCTCTCTCTCTCTCTCTCTCTCTCTCTCTCTCTTATTGTGGCCCTGCTATTTGCTTCCCCAACAGTCGTTTCTTCAAGTTAGTTTTTCGCATTTTATGGAAATAATCCGAGCTGCTCTATTTTTCCCCTCCAGTTAGTCATTCTAGTCTTTATATGACTCACTGTATACAGCCTGCTGAACTGTATATAATCATTCATAACTTCTTTATCCAGAAACCTATTCTTTATAAAACCACTATACTCCAGTATATTGCTTTTAACTCTTTGGACCAGAGATTAAGGGTCATCCACCATCTGTGGTATAAACGGATTAGAGGAGGTGTAGTCATATGGAGAGGAAGGAAGAAAGAAGAAAGGGTGATGAACAGAGTATATATGAGAATGTAACTAGATCGAAGAAGGGTTGGTAGGCCAAAAAGAAGGTGGGTGTTTATGGTAAATTAAAATGTGAGAGATCCTTATAAGTTGAGGAGGGTAGCACAATTATTTGGGGTCGAGTTGCATAAATGAATTATGTGCAGAGAATCATATTATAAGAGCTTGGTAAACCTATTAAAATTTTCGTTGCTATGAATGCACTGACGCGTTTTTTTTCCGACTATCACCAGTCCAGAGGATTCAGATGAAAAAAAAATCCTAGATCATAACCTTACTAGATCTGTTAGGGATTAACGCCATTTGATTGCAGATGAGTCATAAAAGCAATCAGTTTTTGCCGACTCGCTGATTTCATCTATAATACGACATGCAACCGTGTAATTTTTATCCAGGTTCCCAGTTTTACTACTGGATGAAAAGATGTTCATCTGTATTTACACTTCACTTTATATCTAAACCCATGATGGACGAGTCCGTAGAACGTTTGCCTACCGGAACTTCTGACGTGGGTTTAATTCGACCTAGGGGCGAAAGGCGGAAGAGTCTGTAGAGCTTTTGCCTACCAGTCCTTCGGACATAGGTTTAATTCGAAATGGGGTGAGCATTTAAGATGTGCAGCAGTATGTCAGTGAAGTGTTCTCACATTTTTGCAGTTGCTGTCACTTACCAGCACTACCAAATGAACATAGTTTCTGAGTGCACTCATTCACCGAACACTCTAGGAGTATAAGTCTCCCACACCTATATTATTGCTTAGCGAACTACATAGGGCGCGTAAGTTCTCCAGTGGCTGAAAGTGGTGTTCCGCAACCAAAGAGTCATTTTTTTTTTTTTTTTAGGAAAGAAACTGAGTCTATAAACCCAAAAAGTTGTTCCTTCAAGAAAGAAAAAAATAGAGCCAAATTCAATATTCGTTTCAGAGATTAAATCTGGATTCACTCATTTCAGAAACGGAGTTCACAGGCATAGGGAAATGCAGACTGAGGAAGACAGCTCCAGAGTAGGTACATAGAGTGTTGATACTAAGAGTATGATTTATTTTATCCTTTCGAGGGTTTGGCAGAAAAAGGGTGAAAATGCATTGCCAGATGCTTGCTATGTGCCCACCAGAATGGAGAAAAGATGCAAGGAGACGGCTTTGAAGAGTAGTTGCCATAAGAGTAACCATAGTAAAGATATTAGGATGCAGCAGTGCAGTAGAGAGGGAGGTTGAAGGGAGTCAGAAAGAGAAACCTTTGACTACCTGTTTTAAAAACTGTATGTGCCCCCCCCCCATGCATACACACATAGTCTACAGGCACAAGAGTTGTACTCCATAAATGGGCAAAAAAAAAAAAAATGATATGCAGCCAGTATCATATGGGAACCCGTGGACGTCCAATTTTGCCGTGGAGGACCAGTTTTTGCTGCCACGGGAGTTTCATGGACATCCAAGTGCGTTCAGCCACCGGACATATTCGTGGATGTCCGAGCTAATCCTCACTGTCCAGTACATCGAAGTCTCATTCTCTTAAGAGTTTTTCCTGGTTGTGGCCGACTAGTTTGCGATGTCTGATATCTTGAACTCAGCATTCAGAACAAGGATTATATTCAGAATTGTTATGATTATTTTCCTATCTTTGGTAAAATTTTGCATAATATATCGTTATATGATTATTATTTTTTTGTGAGATAATATTCAAATATACTGAAATGAGGTAACTGTGATGGAATGTCACTTGAGGTTTTTAGTTACAAGAGAGGACCATACACATTGAAAAGGCATATATTCATGAACACTACATAGTAGCATGGAGGGTAACAAGCCATATTTTTTATCCAGGGAGGTAGAGGTCTTTTACACAGAACAAGTGGGTTTTTTTCCTACAATGTGGCACTGCAAAGATCCTGAATTTTATTCCAGTTTGGGATCAATAACTGATTCAAGTCCGTTGTTGTTGATAAATTCGTTGTGTCCAGGCGATCTTTGTAAAGTTTACCCTAGTTGCAGACGTCTAGCATGCCTCATCCGCTAAAGTCAGGACAAGTGACCTTGGCTGTGGCCAGCGGAGTGAGTTGAACTAGATAAAGAAGAAGGTGATTTCGTCGAAGCTCGTGGTTTGCCTAGGTCGGATGTAAGCACGAAAACACAGTTCTTGAAGACAGCAGAAGGAACCCTATCATGCCCATATGCCTTGTTAATAACGAAGTCAGTGAGTGCAGAAAGTACATCAGTTGAAGAAATTTTAATGTCAGCCATGAGGAAATCAGTGGGGGAAAGTGATGAAGGAACAGCACCTGAATTACGGTACCTAATCTGGAATTAGAGGAAAAAGTCTAAGGAAAGCGATCTAATTTTTTAGTTGATGAAACAGCTACAGAGCCCTCAGAGCAGAAAAGAGGACGGAAGAATGATGAAGTAAAATTGTTAGGAAGGTTTTTAGCAAAGTGCCAGGAGGAGTGGGAATTATTTAAGTTGTACAGTTCAGAGCATGTAATACATATGAAATTGCTGTTGGTATAGTTCCATGCAGAGACATAAATTAGATGAGAATCATGGGTGGGTTTGTTCTAGTACCTTTTGAAGGCCTTCTTGTTGTGGAGTGCATTATAACAAGCATAATTAAACTGAGGTATTTTTGCATTAGTCACAGAAAAAGAATAAAGGAATGTATGCTTCTATGCACAAGAGAATAACCTCTATAATGTGCAAGGCACACTCAGATGGCTCTCGGCTATGGAAGCCATAATAGTTCATGTGAAAATCACAGAAATGCTGCCTGAGCACCTTACAATCAGCAGCTGCAAAGTGCCACAGCTGCCATTTTTGGGGAGGATCCACAGACCTTACTTGAGCGATAGGACAGGTTAAGATGATAAGGCTGTGATCGGCGAAACCTGTCAGAGAATAAGGAATAACAGCATAAGCACAAGGATTAATTGTAAATAAGAGGTCAGATATGTTGAACTCTGTCCAAGGCGGTCAGGGATATTGGCAAGGTGCTATAGAAGCTGTTTAGAGTCATTAATCATACAAATGTTACAGGCTTGTTACCAGATGGATCAGTGAAAGGAGAAGAGAACCAAAGGTGTGGTGGACAATTAAATCACCAAGAATGGAAATTTCAGAGAATGGGGAAGCAGACAGGATGTGTTTCATCTTGGAAGTAAGACCGCGAAAGAATTCTTCAGAATCAATAGGATTAAAAGATAAGTACAGAGCACAGATATACTCTCTCAGGAAATGACAGGATAGCCGAAGCCAGAGAATAGAGAATTCAGAAGATCCAAGTTCAGAACCACAAGTGCAAGATATGTTGTTACGTACATAAGCACAGCAACCACCTTTGGCTTTGAAGTGAATATAGAGAAAGTAGAAGGATCAAGAGAAGGGTTTGCTATCAGTCCTCTCAGACACAAAAGCCACCTTTAACTTTCAAGTGAGTACAGAGAAACTAGGAGGATACAGAGAAGAGTTTGCTCTGACCCAACACTGACAACTGAGTCTAACTGAAGAAGAGAAGATGAGGTTAAGAGGAAGGGAGGCGGTGTTCAACAGAGAGAAAAATAGAGGAATGTCCATGAATGCTGCAGAAGAACATGGAGTGAGTCGGACAGTGGTTCCATGCATCTCACTTGGCCATCACAGGTAGAGCCCCCTCCCTCCCTCCGAGACTTCAAAGCTGGGTGTTGAAACTTCATTTTATCGTAAATTCGGAAGTGTGTTGTGTAATGTGCATGTAGTTTGATGTTGACAGAAGAAATTGTATTGGAGAGTATGTTGGTCGACTTTTTTTTGGTACAGGAACACTGAAAAAGTTAGGCAAATGGGGATGGTCAGAAGCTAGTGCAGTGGGGTGATGAAAAGGGAGCTCCAGCTCTCAGTGTCATAAGCTTTCCATCCACCCTTTGAGTACCACCCTGTTTGACTTATGATACAATCTACTCCTGGGTTTGCTGGGAGAACTCTGTTTTGGTTGTGCCCCTGTTGTACACACTCATTTCTGGCCAGGTTACGATCTTCATCAGAACGAACGGTTTTCTTGTTTGGGCAGGCTACCATTGTTTTCTCCCCAAGGCACTGATTTCAGGTGGGAATGAACGGGAAGAACAGTCTGTAAGGAGGAAAGCTGGAGGTAGGGAGTTAAGTTGAAGTCAAAGATCATCATCGTCGTCATCATCTTAAAAAAAAAAAAAAGAAAAAAAAAAAAGGCTAAAAGAGGAAGAAAAAAATGAGAAAACTATCAGCATCATTCAGTTTTGGCTTAGCCTTGCACGCCTCATCATCTGTAAGAATAAGTAATATCCCAGCAATTTCAAGTGGACCCTCTACAAGTTAGATGGAATGTTGCCTCTCTTGCATTATTTTATATATTCTTTTCTGGCAAATGCTTCCGCAGTTGAATCCATTGTGCCACCTTTCCACGCCGTCTCCCATGCTACACGGGCATCTGGTAGCACTCGTAAGTGAACTGTCACACTGCCATATTGCAGAAATTGTGCATATCAGAATTCATTTATTCCCTAAACTGCTTTATTTGGAACTCCTTTCTTCAGTGTAAATTCCTGCAGAACATCAGTCCACAACTGTTCAAGTCCAACTGCTACAGATTTTTCTTTTCTTTTTTTTTGTTTAATGCTAGGAAGAAGGAACCAAAGGCCACGAGCTCGCAATAACTGTTCCTTCCAAGATAAAAACAAAATACAATAGAGAGCCAAACTCAAGATCCGATCATTTCGAGATGTCTGGACAAATTGCATTTGAAAGACTGGAGATCATAGGAAGCAGGAAATACAGAGGGAGGCAGTTCCAGAGTTGACCTGTTGCATAAATGAAGGACTGGGAGTAATGGTTAACTCTTGTTATGCACCCATCGTAGAGGTGGAGGAATGCAAACAGACAGTTCAGAGGAAGTAGCAACAGTGACCATTGAAGTAGCGATAGGAAAGAGATAAAGATGCAACAGTGCAGCGAAGAGACAGAGGTTGAAGGGAGCCAGTAAGAGGAGGAGAGTTTATGAGACGAAAAGCCTTTGCACCCTATTGAGCAGACCTGTATGTGGGGAATCTCCCCACACATGAGAGTTGTACTCCACACAGGGGCGGATAAAACCCGTGTATAGAGTCAACAATTGTGCTGGGGTAAAGAAGGAACGGAGTCGGCTTAGCACACCTAATCTCTTGGAAGCAGATTTAACAAGAGATGTAATATGATCTTTCCAAGATAAGCTCCGAGTGAATGAAGCCCCAAGTATGTTCAAGGATGATGCAAGATTAAGCTGAATACTATTAAACATTAATGGGTACACCTGTGGAAGATTTTGTCGTGTTGACAGGTGTAATAACTGAGTCTTTGATGCATTAAAAACAAAAAGATTATATTCACTCCAGTCACAGATACAAGCCAAGTCAGATATTAGGTGTGCCATAGCCTCATTCCTTGTTTGGTGAAGTAACTGCTGAGATGGACGTTGTGGGAACCGAATGGAAAGGTGAAGGGTGGAGTCATCAGCGTATGAGTGGATAGGGTTAGATGTACAGAATAGAAGGTCAATGATGAATAAAAGGAAGAGAGTTGGTGATAGGACAGAGCCCTGAGGAACACCACTGTTGATAGATATAGAAGAACGGTGGCCGTCTACAACAGCGGCTATAGAAAGGAAGCTATAGATGAAGGCACAGATTGAAGGATATAAACCGTAAGAGAGCACTTTGGAAATTAAAGATTTATACGAAACTCGATCGAAAGCCTTTGAGATGACAAGTGCAATGGCAAAGCTTTCGCCAAATCCCGACAGGAGGATGACCAGGAGTCTGTAAGGTAGGTAAGAAGATCGCCAGTGAAGCATCCCTGACGGAACCCATACTGACGATCAGAAAGAAGGTTATCATTGGAAAGATGCTTTACAATTTTTCTATTAAGTATTGACTCGAAAACTTCTGAGATACAGGATGTTAAAGCCATTGGACAATAGTTAGATGGTTAGGAATGGTCACCCTTCTTTGGGACTGGGTGAATGAGAGCAAACTTCTAGCAAGAAGGAAAGGTACAAGTTGATAGGCAAAGGTGAAAGAGTTTGCCTAGGCAGGGTGTAGGCACAGAAGCACAGTTCTTGAGAACAATAAGAGGGACTCCACCAGGCCCATATGCCTTGTTAGTATTGAAGCCTGTGATGGCAGAAAATACATCAGCGGAAGAAATTTTAATGTCAGCCATGAGGAAGTCAGAGGGGGGAAATGATGGAGAAACAGCATCGGGATCATCTAAAGTGGAACTGGAGGAGAAAGTCTGAGCGAAAGATCTGCTTTATCAATAGAAGAAATAGGTACAGAACCATCAAAGTAGAAAAGAGGAGGGAAGAATGATGAGGGAAAGTTGTTAGAAAGGTTTTTGGCAAGGTGCCAGAAGGAGCGGGAAGAATTCGAGTTGGAGAGTTGAGAGCATTTAGTACGGATGCCTGCAGAGTGGAAAAAGGCTGTGATTGTAACCCTGTACAAAAATAAAGGTGAACGAAGTGAGTGCAAGAATTATCGTGGCATAAGTTTATTGAGACTGGAATAATTATTATAGAGAAAGTAAGAGAGATATCAGAAGTCCTTGTGAGTGATGAACAGGGTGGCTTTAGGAGTGGTAGAGGATGTGTGGATCAAGTATTTGCAGTGAGACAATAGCAGAGAAGGCTTGTGAAAAGGACCATAAGGTGTTTATGGTATTCATGGAGCTGGAAAAAGCATATGACAAAGTAGACAGAGAGGGATTATGGAAAGTTTTGTGCATGTATGGTGTAGATGGTACGCTGCTAGGTGCTGTCAAGACTTTTTATGATGGTAGCGAAGCATGTGTAAGGGTTAATGGGGATCTAAGTAAGTGGTTCACAATCGGTGTGGGCGTGCGACAAAGTTGTGTGATGTTCCCATGGTTGCTCAATATATACATGGATGGGGTGATGAGAGAAGTGAAAACACGAATAATAGAGAGAGGGATGACGTTGGTAATGAATGGTGCTGGGTGGAATATCTCAATTTTGTTGTATATGCTGATGATGCAGTACTGCTTGCAAGTACCGGACAGGAACTTGGTAGGCTAGTGCAGAGTTTTGTTGATGTCTGTGAGCGTCGTGCCTTGAGAGTAAATGTAGAGAAGAGTAAAGTGATGGTTATTGAGAGAGAAGGTGACTCCCAGTGTGATGTCACAGTGAATGGAGAGAGACTGGAATTGGTGAGAGAGTTCAAATACTTGGGTACAGTGATATAAAAGAGAGGAAAATGTGTAAAAGAAGTTGAAAGTAGTGACACAAGGAAGAAAAGTAGCTGGTGCAATGAAGGCCTTGATAAGAAACAGAGGCTTGAGTGTTGCAGCTGCACGAGTCTTACATAAGGGAGTATTAGTGCCAGCTCTAAGTTATGGGTGTAAGACTATGGTGTGGCATGAAAATGAATAGTCAACAGTGGAGATGGGACTGTTGAGGAATGTATGTGGAGTACAGAGGGCGGATAGGATACGAAATAGTGTGATTCGTGAAAGGTGTGGAGTGAGGAAGTCGGTGGACACCAGAATCGAAGAGAGTGTCCTGAGATGGTATGGTCATGTGGAAAGAATGGATAACAATAGAGTGGTGAAAAGGGTTTACCTGAGCGAATTTGAAGGAGGGAGGAGACTAGGGAGGCCAAGGAGAAGGTGGAGAGATATGGTGGATGAGTGTCTGAGGAAGAGAGGTTTGGAAGTCGGTGAGGCTAGGGAACTGACAAGAGATCGAGCTGGCTGGATGAATGTTGTGAGGAGATATGCATGATCAGGGATTTTGGCACCCCTTGTGAGCATGGCAGAGTCCAGATTGACTCAACCAGAAACGTTTGTGTGAAGATGTGGTGAATGTTTTTTGGCGTATCCGGTAGAGCCAGGATTCCGTGGGCTTGAATGATGAGTGAATGGAAGTGTGGCCTATTTGGACTGGGCAAGTTTGTGCTGTCTGGACATTGCTACTCCTCACTCTGCCCTTGGGTGAGAAAGGAGGTCCGGATGATGATGATGATGATGAAAATATTTTTAGCAGAGCGAGTAACAGACTTAGCATGATTCCAGGCAGAAACGTAAAGATGATGTGATTCAGAAATGGGTTGGCTCCGGCCCTCTCCTCGTTGTGGACAGCTTTAGAACAAGCGCGATTAAACCAAGGCTTTCTTGCATTAGACAAAGGATATGAGAAAGGAATGTATGCTTCCATGTCTGAGAGAATAACCTCCGTAATGCAAGGCATACTCGGATGGCTCCTGGCCATGGAAGCAATAATCGTTCCAGAGAAAATCAAAGACGTACTGCCTGAGGGCTTCCCAATCCACAGCTCCAAAGTGTCACAAACGACCTTCCTTTGGAGGGTCCACAGGCCGTACCGGAGCGATAGGACAGGTTAAAGTGATAAGATTGTGATTGGAGGAGCCCAACGGAGAGAAAAGATTAACAGTGTAAGCAGAAGGATTAATTATAAGGAAGAGGTCAGGTATGTTGGGGCTCTCTCCAAGGCGGTCAGGGAAACGGGTAGGGTGCTGTATAAGCTGCTCTAGGTCATTAACCCTTTAACCGCGGGTATTGTTTTGGTCTGACTGTCCTCTCCCGCGGGGGTTTCAGCCAAATGTAAACAAACCTTTAAACCTTAATAACTCTGCACAGAATAAAGCTAGAGAAAAAAATAAGGTACCATTAGAAAGTACTAACCTTCAGCTTTCCATTGATGTAGGTTTCATGACTTTGTTGACTTTCACAGGACGGGCAGTGCCGTTAGAAGTGAGGGGTGTAAAATCACTATTTTTCGCTCACACATCATTACCTTCGCTCATACACCATTACCAAATGCCAACCTCATTCTGATAATAATACTATAAACATATATGAACACTGCACATACGATAAACACCCACTCTGTGTTCACTGAGGCAGGTAAAAGGCACTGTAATTACCTGCACTTCACTGCCACATCAGCGGTGTTGTAATCACTATTTTTCGCTCACACACCATTACCAAATGCCAACCTCATTCTGATAATAATACTATAAACATATATGAACACTGCACATACGATAAACACCCACTCTGTGTTCACTGAGGCAGGTAAAAGGCACTGTAATTGCCTGCACTTCACTGCCACATCAGCGGTGTTGTAATCACTATTTTTCGCTCACACACCATTACCAAATGCCAATCACATTCTGATAATAATACTATAAACATATATGAACACTGCACATACGATAAACACCCACTCTGTGTTCACTGAGACAGGTAAAAGGCACTGTAATTGCCTGCACTTCACTGCCACATCAACATGTGTTGTCACTCACACAGCTGGACAGATACTGATGCGCGCTTGGTCAGGGGTGGGGTGGGGGGCCCAGGGGGTGGGAGGTGGGGCCCCAGGGGGGGGAAGAGGGAGGTGGGGGTCGGCTGGAGTGAAAGAACTTAATAGCTACTCTCCCTTGAAACAATTGGCGCACGGAAAAAACGCGGGGTATTCAAAATATTCACAAACATTCGAGAATGCCACCCGCGGTTTGGTCCAGTTTTTGCAACGTCATTCTGGAATGACACCCGCGGTTAAAGGGTTAAGGATAGAAAAGATGTAGGGTTGTTCACCAGGTGGATCAGTGAAAGGAGAGGAGAACCAAAAGTGGTGGTGAATGTTGAAATCTCCTAAAATGGAGATTTCACAGAAAGGAGAAATGGATAGAATGTGTTCCATCACAGAAGTAAGAGAGTCGAAGAATTTTTGAGTCAGTAGAATTAGGGGATAAGTAAACAGCACAGATATATTTAGTCAGAGAATGGCAGGGAAGCCGAAGTCATAGTGTTGAGAATTCAGAAGAACAGAGTTCAAGAACACGAGAGGAAGATAAGTCATTGCGTATATATGCACAACTGCCACCTTTGGATTTGAAATGAGTATAGAAAAAGTAGGAGGATACAGAAAAGGGTTTGCTGTCAGTTGCCTCAGACAGTTGAGTTTCAGAAAGAGGTGATGTTTAGAGGAGGGGAGGTGGTGCTCAACAGAGCGAAAGTTAGAGGAAAGGCCGCGAATGTTGCAGAAAAGAAGAAGTGGGTCTGATTCCAGACAGCTCAAGTCGTCACCAGGAAAGTGGCGGAAGGTAGGGGTATTTATGTTTCCTCCCCCTGGGGAATCCGAGGCTGAGTGTTTAGCCTTTTTTTTTTTTTTTTTTTTTTTTTTTTTTTTTTGAAAAGGAAGTGAAGTGTGTACTGTGCATGTAGCTTGGTGTAGACAGTTAGAGAAACTTGTATTGGAGAGCATGCTGGCCTACTCTCTGTGTTACTGAGACACTGAAAAAGTTCAGCAAAGGGGGATGGTCAGGAACTAGTCCTGAGCGCTGATGAAACGGGAGCTCCAGCTCTCCATCATCAGCTTTCCATCCACCTCGGGCGTACTGCCCTGCTCGACTGGTGTTACAGTCTACTCCTCCAAAATGAATTGAAGACGCCAATAATGTGGTGCGTGGAATTGTTAAAAATCTGTTTTACCTTCCTCTGTTCATCTTGTTTAATAAGATGACCAGTATATCAAAGATTCCGTTAAGTTTAGATGTTTTTGAGGAGTAGAAAGTATCTGGGTTGGTTGGGCGGACATCAGTTGGCAGTACCCAGAAAGATACGTACTATAGTCGACAGACACGACTCTGAGGTTGTCATAATCTTACCCTTGCAACCTACCATTCAAAAGTGCGTCCGATTTTGTATCATATTATATAAGAATCATATTATTATGCACGAACATATTGTACACGAATCACATGCGTCTCATATTATACACGAAATCAGAGTTAATGTCGAATGGCAGGTTGCCAGGTTACGATAATAATAACCTCAGAGTTGCATGCCGCGACTATAGAACGTGCCACCTAGGCCCACGGGTAAAGCGACCGGACGTGAGCCGGCCCCTATGTTACTGTTCCGAGTTGGCCACAGTCTGGTTAAACAGAAGGTAAAATGTTGTAACTATCGCCTTTTTCTTCCAGAGTATAGGAAAGTTACTGTTTCAGATTTATTTATAACTCCTTGTACTGGAAATTCTTCGGTGAACGATATTTTAATCATTTAATGCCGGAAATTACATGAAATCTCTTTCATAAAGGACATGAGTAAAGATAAGTAAGTGGTTACGGATGACTATACCAGGTTCGTTCTAGTGTATTTATCATATGATCACGTTAGTTACTGCATATAAAGAATTTTGTTATTGGCTACAAAGGCAGTAATGTCAAACATACCACAGTATCTTCTTTATAACTTATATGTTTTTCTCAGACTGTCACCAAAAGTTTGCCACACTGCGCGGCGTGATAAAGTAACAACCGGGACACAGGCAATGTGTCTGACTGTAACTTATTTGAATCGGTTTGACAAAATTTGGTTCTTCCATATAGTTAATTGTTTTCATATTTTGTATGTTTGGCATATCGTACAGTACATGGAGAAGGATGAAGGTGTCGCTATGAAAAGCATGATCGCATGTAGCCTAAAACACTAAGGTTCTTTTCACAGGAAGCAATACTATTTTCAAGTTCTGAAGACCATACTACATCTAATGTAATGATATGTGCATGGTATATATGAGAGAGAAGTAGTTAAAGCCTCATCAATGGTTAGAAACAATAATTACCTTGTATCAATTACATCATATAAGGATAAAAAAAAAAAAAAAAATTGGTTCGTATACAACGTGATATTTTGAAAATTGGGTAAAAGTTAAATGGCGTGAATATAATTCACTAAACTGGTAGGTAGGACATTAGGCTGGTTACTGGTCGACGTTCACTGAGGACACCATTAACTGCACTCTAATATACTGCACGCGTGCTCTACTGTGTATCTCTGTTGCAGTACACCATGAGAAGATAGGAACTAAGATGATCGATATAGGTGTAACGATGATTTTCACCAAATTATCTCCTCAGAAAAAAAAAAAAAAAATCGCAATTTGAAGACAGTCATTAAAAGTTAGCTGATATGGTAATTGTAATGATTTTAAGAAAAACTTTCAGATGAAAAAAAAGAAGGAAAAAGCCAAGAAGAAAATTAGACCCATACATAAGAAGAAGAATTGAAGAAGAAGAAGAAAAAGAAGAAGAAGAGGAAGAAGAAAAAGAAGAAGAAGAAGACGACGACGACGAAGAAGAAGAAGAGGAGGAAGAACAGCAGCAGCAGCAGCAGCAGCAGCAGCAGCAGCAACAACAACAACAACAACAACAACAACAACAACAACAACAACAACAACTTTCTAGGGAAAATAGGAATGAGATGAATAATACAATGCGAAAAGAACGGCTATAATAATAAAAGAAAAGGAGACGGGAAATCAGGTGATGAGGGAGGGGAAGATGGAGGGCAGGGTGGGGTAGAAGAGGGGAAGGTAGGGGAGGGGACCGGGTGGAAGGGCGAGGTGTTTATGGCCGGGGGAGGAGTCTGTCCATTAGAGAAGAGGGAAGGAGTCCAAATCCCTGAAAGGGTTGAATCAAATTACCTCAATGTTGTTAGTCCTGTGGGCGCCAGAGGATGAGGAGAGGCAAGACAGACGGAACTGGGGGAAGGGGGACATAAGAATGGAGGAAGGTATTGGAGAGAGAGGGTATGATGAAAGAATGGAGATTTGGAGGGAAAGACTGGAGAAAGGGAACTTAAATATCGAGAAGAAGATCGAGGAAGGGAAGGAGGGAAAGGATGGAGGAAACGAGGAAAGGTAAGGGGAGTGAGCACGGTATATAGGAACTACAGATAACATAAGGTCAATCGGACTGTAACAACGTTATCTTTTGTTGTAAATCTAATTATATTAAACCTTCAACCAACGACTGTGAAAATAAGGACAGGGGAGAGGAAGGAAGAGAATTCATGGATGGATAATAGGGAGGATTGACAAATGGATGAACGGATGAATATATACCTATAGATGGTGACATGTAGTAGTGTATGGTATGTAGGCGGACTGCAGGCCTTGAGAGCAGGCTCTAAATCCATTGTCCAGAGTCGGACACGTAAAAAAAAAAGTGGCCTGACATAGGCTTTAAAACACCGGCTGTCCACACTGCGGACATACAGTGTCCATATCCCTGCTGCTAAAGTATATATTACTGATTTTTCCGTTAACTTTCCCTACTACTCTACCTGTTGTGTCTTGGCGAAGGTAACGTACCCACTTCCAACTGTTGGGTTGAAAGTACATTATAAAAACAATCCTGCGGCTCTGGCTAATCCACGGCAATTGTTCATTCAGCTACAGGTATGTTAAATGCATACATGAAAATGCATTAACCTCAGCAGTCCAATAACTTCTTCCTTATATTTGTTTTTGCTACTTCCAGTTCTGTTCAGTTTCTCAATCTAGTGAGGTCACATATAATCTCTTTAATTCCTAAAGTGGGAGAAGCCGTTATTATGCCACGTGGAAAGAAAAAGCCTGAATTAGACAAACCGAACATGTACTCAGTATAAGCGGCGGGTATTAGCCTCAAAGTGGTGACATGTGAAGATCTGTGGCAAGTAGGAGGACTAATGAATCACAGATAACATACTAGGAAGTTTGAGCCCAGAGTAAAACCGAAACAAATTAATAAATTTGTACTGAAAAAGAAATAATAATAATAATAATAAAGGGACGTCCCTGGATTCAAGACAATAAAGTATATAACCTTTTTACTGTTATAATATACAGCATACATACATTACAGTTGGAAAAAAAAATCATCATCGCCGACATCCACTTTTTAGTACTCTTACGTAACCACCCTATTTTATTGAATATCTTCACTACGATGACGTGACATTGAAGAGGTAATTCTTAACATACAAGCACTAATACAGCGATAACCCCCGCACCCTGTTACACTAGCTTCGGATTTTTTCCATGAAACCATTACACCGGAATCGGTTGACGATCTTTGCTATGTTTTGAAGGAACTTGACCCTGAAATAAACCGGAAATAACTGGATTAGAGGTTTAGGCCAACCGGCCCCACTCCAGAAACTGTCGTTTTCTGGTAACGTTCAAAGAAAAGATCGGTCAAAACAGTACGGTAAGAAAAATAGGAAAAGCATAATTTCATTGTAAAATAATGAAAAAAAAAAAAAAAAACGAAAAAAAACAATCATATATAAGCCAAGGGAAAATCATATATGTCTACCTTAACCTTTCTTTTTGTTTTAAAGATACTATTACACAGAAAAGAGTGAATTATAACAATTAATTTAGATGCGGTGAAATGCTGAAGCACAGGGGAGAGATAGTGGTAGAATGGATATGGAAGATGTACAAAATGGCCTGGGAGCAAGGAAGAGTCCTGGAAGATTGGAAGTCAGGCATAATTATTCCACTGTAAACAGGTGAAGGGAAAAAAAATAAAAAGCTTGTGTAATCATAGGGGCATTTGTCTTATTGTACTAGGAAACGTATGTGGTAGGATACTTATTGAAAACTGGGGAAATAACACAGGAATTAGAAAAGAACAGGGATGTTTTGGAAGGGAGGAGGTTGTGTAATCAAATATCTATTCTTAGGTTTTTAGCGGAAAGGTTTCAGGAGAATGGAAAGAAGTTGTATGCGGCCTTCATGGATTTGGAGAAAACATATGACAGAATGGAAGATGAATGTGGAAAATATTAAGAATTATGGAGTAAATGAGAAGCTGTTCAATGAACTGGAAAGTACGTTTGGGGGTGCTACGGCTGCAATGCGTGTGGATGATGCACTGAGTGAATTTTTCTGAGTGTTAGATTGAAACGGGGAGGTGTCATTTCTCCATAGTTGTTCAGTCTGTATATGGATGATGTTACAAAAGAGACACAAGGTACGGGAATGAATGTTGGAGTGGCCCTAATGAGAGAGGGCAAGGTTTGGAATCTTCCTCTTCTGTTGTTTGCTGACGATACTGTATTGTTAAGTGAAGATGAAGGTGAACTGCAAGGCTTGGTGAATGAGTGTGGAAGAGTGTGTAATAAATGGAATCTGAAGGTGAAAGTAGGAAAGAGTAAAGTTATGGCTTTCTGGTGTAATGGCGTCTCTGAATGCACAGTGATGTTGGATGATGAGGAAATGGAAAATGTGAGTGCATTTAAGTACTTGGTAGTGTGATTAGTAAGGATGGAAGTCTGAAGGATGAAGTGCTTGAAAGGGTACCAGGGCAGAAAAGTTGCTGGTTCTCAGAAAGCAGTGATAAGAAATAGGGAAGTGAATATGGAGATACAATGAAAAAAAAAAGTCCCTGCATGATAATATTATGATACCAACTTTAACATATGGAAGCGAAGCTTGGACCTTGTTGGAAGGACACAGGTCAAGAGTGAGAGCTGTAGGAAATGAGTTATCTGAGAGGAGCATGTGGAGTTACATGGAGAGTCAGACTGACAAATGAGGAAGTGAAAGAGCGTTGCGGTGTGGATGTGGATGTGATAGAAAGTGTTAGGTTAATAAAATGAGGTGCTTTGGCCATGTGGAGAGGATCGACAGCGTGAGACTAACGTGGTGAGTGTATGTGAGTGGGGTGGAAAGGTGAAGAGGGAGGGAGAGACCGAAAATGAAATGAAGGTTGGAGTGGAGAGGCATATGAGACGGCAGCAAAATGGCAGGGGACAGAGCGACATGGAAGCGACTTGTTTGTGGCCACTCCTTTTGGGATTAAGGAGTCTGGCAATTGATAGGTAGATTTAAGGTATTAATTCACCCTGACTCCACTAAGACTATGGAAGACCTCTACAGTTCAAGCCTAACCACGAGTAATTTCCAACATTGCTTTATTCATCGACCAACACTATGTGTAATGTGGCTACCACACAGGAAGTCCGATCCAAAACTAATTCAACACTTATAAAAGTAAGGCAGATCCACTTCTGGCCCTCTGATTTGCTGAAATCAGTGCCTTTCTACACCAGCGAAACAGAAGCATACCTCATTTGACTCTGGTGGATGAAAGAAAAACAAATGAACACGAGACACACATTAACATCCAACAATATAACATTTATTCGTAAATTCCGAGAGAAATTACATAAAAGAAAGTAGGTGGTGATGACCGTCATCCACTCACGATGTAGTGCTGCCTACTTCCTGCACCCCTATAATTCTTTTTCTGTCTGCCTTCTTCTTTTCCTATTTCGTCCATCTTTCCGGTCATTTTTTTCTTACCCTTCTTTCCTTTTCAAGAGGGTTTATATTGAGTGACAAGCCAAATGGTTTCCTGTAAGCCTGGAAACTATTTACAACGCTGTGTGGTAACTATACAACCAACCCATACGTGTTTCCTAAATGTCAACAAGTAGGTTGGCAGAGGGATAGTGCCCCTCCCCGCAGAACAACTAACTCAACGTCAAATGGCCACCCCTTGAGGGATTATGGCGTCTGGCTATAGATAGATATAGTAGATACATAGACATAGAAATGGGAAGTATCATGATTCCCGATCCAATTTTCATAGAAATAATTGCAAATAATATTTCATACCCCGAGAGGAGAAAGAGGAGATCGAGTGTAGAATGATAGTTTTAGTTTGCACTCAACTGGCTTCACGTTCAACTGACATTGGAGACCCAGCAACAACAAGAACGACAACAACAACAACAACATCTGCGGTGTCTTCCTTGACTTATAATACCTACAGACATTCTTGCTGAGAAAAAAAAAAAAAAAAATCTAAAGGCAATGTGAAAACAATATTATTGCTAAAGGCAACACCTCCACTTTGAATTTTCCTCTCCTAAGCAGAGAGTAATTGGTGTAAATCTAGAGAAGGATCTCGAACAGTGAAGTTGTAACCGATTCAGTTCGGGAAGTCTCCACTTTCATTAGAAAAGTTATCTGATATTACTAACAAATAATAGGGCCGGGCATTAATGGCATTTTTCTTTTTTTCATACATGTAAGAAGGAACCAAATGCTAGAAGTCAGCAAGATTGTTCCCTCCAAGAAAAAATAAAAACAAGATAATAGCCTACAGAGCCAAATTCAAGATCCGTTCATTTCGAGATGCCAAGACACACGCGTTTAAAAGACAGTAGGTCATAAGCAGGAGGAAATGCAAACAGAGCAGCGCAGATACAGAGATGACCTATTGTTATTATGAAGGAATGAAAGTCCCGGGTATCTTTTGCAATAGACAGTTCGGCAGATAAGGAATGAGAGTTTGCAGTAAGGCGGGTGGTATATTCCTACCGTCGTGGTCGAGGGATGCTACCAGGCAATTCAGAGCAGTGACCATTGAAGTAGCGATATAAAGAGATAAAAAAGCAGCAGTGCGGCAAAGAAACAGAGGCTGAAGGGAGCCGGTAAGAGGAGGAGGATTAATATGACGAAAAGCCTTTGATTCCACCTTGTTGGTAAGAGCTATATTAAATGTGGGGAGCCTCCCCACAAGTGAGAGTTGCACTGTATAAAGGGGAGAATAAAACATCCGTAAAAAGTCAACAATCGTGCAGGGGTCAAGACACGAGGTCGCTTTAGCACTGCTCTTCTCGTGGAAGCAGATTTTTATGAGAGAATATTATGGTCTTTCCATTATAAATATCGAGAGAATGAAACCCCAAGCATGGTCAGAGATGATGCAGGATTGACATCAATATTGTTTCAAATTAGAGGATATTCCTACGGTAGATTTTGATGGGTCGAGAGATGCAAGAACTGAGATTTTGATGCATTTAAGACGACAAAATTACTTTTACCTCAATTGCAGAATTATGAGCCAAATCAAAAATTAAGAGCGCCATAGCCTCATCCCTTGTTTGTTAAAGTAACTGCTGAGATGGATGTTGCAGGAAGCGGATGGAAAGATGTAGGGTGGAACGATTAGCATATGAGTGGATAGGGCTAGATTTACAGCATAGAAGGTCATTGATCAATAAAAGGAAGAGAGTTGGTGACAGGACACAACACTAAGGGACACCACTATTGATACCTCTAGCAGAAGAATGGTGGCCGTCTGCAACAGAAGCAATAGAACGACTAGAAATGAAGCTAGAGATGAATGCAAAAATAGAATGATAGAAACCATAAGAGAACAGTTTGGAATGTAAAGATCTGTGTTAGGCTCGATCGAAATCTTATAAGTTGTCAAGTTCAATGGCAAAGCTTTCGCCAAAGTCCCGAAAGGAGGAGGGCCAGGAGTATGAAAGGAAGGTGAGAAGATCGCCAGGGGATCGTCCCTAACAGAATCCATACTGACGATCAGAAACAAGGTTGTAATGGAAATAGTGCTTTTATTTATTTATGCTTATTTTGTTGTAAATAATATATTTTAAATTTTTAGAAATTGAGAATCTTTCAAAAATTGGGCTATAGTCAGATAGCTGGGAATAGTCACCCTTCCTTAGGAGCAAACTTCCATCAAAAGGACTGGTACATATTGACAGTAGACTGTAGCCCCAGTCGAGCAGGGCAGTACTCCCAAGATGGATTGAAAGCTGAAGACAGGGAGAGCTGGAGCTCCCGTTTCATCAGCCCTCGGGACTAGTTCCTGACCATCCCCCTTTGCTGAACTTTTGCAGTGTTTCGGTAGCACAGAGAGTAAGCCAGCATGCTCTCCAATATAAATTTCTCTTTCAACACCGAACTACATGCACAGTACACACTACACTTCTTAAAAAAAAAAAAAAAAAAGTAAAATGGCGTTATTCAATAAGGCCTCGGAGTCCCCGGGGGGAGGGGGACCATCTGCCCCCACCATACGCCCCTTTCCCGATGACGGCTCAGCAAGATGCCTGGAACCACTGTCTGACTCACATCTTCATTTCTGCAACATTCACGGCCTTTCCTCTAAATTTCTCTGCTGTCGAACATCGCCTCTCCTCTTCTAAACCTCATATAATCTTCGTGACAGAGACTCAGCCGTTTGAGGCAACTGACAGCAAACCCTTTTCTGTTTCCTCCTACTTTCTCTATACTCATTTCAAAGCCAAAGGTGGCTGTTGTGTATATGTACGCAACGACTTATCTTGCTCACGTGTTCCTGAACTTCATTATTCTGAATTCTTTACTCTCTGGCCTCGGCTGTCCTGTTATAATCTGACTAAATATATCTGCACTGTTTACTTATCTCCTAATTCTACTGACTATGAAATATTCTTCGACTATCTTACTTATGTGATGGAACACATTCTATCCATTTCTTCTTTCACTGAAATCTTCATTCTAGATTTCAATGTTCACCACCACCTTTGTCTCTCCTCTCCTTTCACTGATCCACCTGGTGAACAAGCCTACATCTCTTCTATCCTTAATGACCTAGAGCAGCTTTTACAGCAACCTACTCTTATCCCTGACCGCCTTGGAGAGAGCTCCAACATACTTGACCTCTTCCTTACAACAAATTATTCTGCTTACACTGTTAATCTTTCCTCTCCGTTGGGCTCCTCCGATCACAGCCTTATTACCATGACCAGTCCTATCACGCCGGTACAGCCTGTGGACCCTCCAAAGAAACACTGACTGTGGTACTTTGGAGCTGCAAACTGAGAGGCCTTCAGACAGAACTTCTTTGATTTTCCCTGGAATGATTATTGCTTCCATGACCGGGAGCCATGTGAGTGTGCTTTGCGCATTATGGATGTTATTCTCTTGGGCATGGAAGCATACATTCCCCTCTCACATCCTTTGACTAATGCAAGAAAGCCTTGGTTTAATCACGCCTGTCCTAATGATGTCCACAACAAGGAGAGGGCCTATAAAAGGTACCAGATCCAACCCATCCCTGAATCACATCTTGTTCATGTTTCTGCCTAGAATCGTGCTCTGTTCTTCGCTCTGCTAAAAATAATATCATCCGTAATAAATGCTCTCAACTCTCCAACTCGAATTCTTCCCGCTCCTTCTGGCACCTTACCAAAAACCTTTCTAACAACTTAACCTCATCAGCCTTCCCTCCTCTTTCCTACTCTGATGGCTCTGTAGCTATTTCTTCTACTGATAAAGTAGATCTCTTCGCTCAGACTTTCTCCTCCAGTTCCACCTTACACGATTCCAGTGCTGTTCATCCATCACTTCACCCCTCTGACTTCCCCATGGCTGTCATTAAAATTTCTTCAGCTGATGTATTTTTTTGCCATAACTGTTCTTAATACTAACATGGCATATGAGCCTGATGGTGTCCCTCCTGTTGTCCTCAAGAACTGTGCTTCTGTGCTTACACCCTGCCTAGGAAAACTCTTTCGCCTTTGTCTTTCAACTTTTACCTTTCCTTGTTGCTGAAAGTTTGCTCTCATTCAGCCAGTCCCAAAGAAGGATGACCATTCCGAACCCTCTAACAATTGCCCAATGGTTTTAACATCCTGTGTCTCCAAAATTTTCGAATTAATTATTAACAGAAAAATTATAAAGCATCTTTCCTATAACAACCTTCTTTCTGATCGTCAGTACGGGTTCTGTCAGGGGCGCTCCACTGGCGATCTTCTCACCTACCTTTCAGACTCCTGGTCATCCTCCTTTCGAGACTTTGACGAAAGCTTCGCCATTGCACTTAACATCTCAAAGGCCTTCGATCGAGTCTGGCATGTATTTTTAATTTCCAAACTGCCCTCTTACGGCTTCTATCCTATCTGTGCTTTCATCTATAACTTCCTTTCTGGTCGTTCTATAGCAGCTGTTGTAGACAGCCATCGTTCTTCTCCTAGATCTATCAACAATGGTGTTCCTCAGGGCTCAGTCCTATCACCAACTCTCTTCCTTTTATTCATCAATGACCATCTAAGCTGTATATCTAACCCTATCCACTTGTATGCTGATGATTCCACCCTTTACCTTTCCATTCGATTCCCACAAAGTCCATCTCGACAGTTACTTTAACAAACAAGGGATGACGCTATGGCTCACCTAATGTCTGACTCGGCATGTATCTCTGGCTGGGGTAAAATAATCTTGTTGTTTTTAATGCAACAAGAACTCAGTTTTTACACCTATCAACCCGACAAAACTTTGCACAGGAGTACCCACTAATGTTTAATAATATCCAGCTTAATCCTGCATCATCCTTGAACATGCTTGGGGTTTCATTCACTCGGGACTTATCTTGGAAAGATCATATTGCATTTCTTGTAAAATCTGCTTCCAAGAGATTAGGTGTGCTAAGCCGACTCTGTACCTTTCTTACCCCTGGACAGTTGTTGACTTTATAAGCCCATGTGTAGAGTACAACTCTCATGTGTGGGGAGGCTCCGCACATACAGCTTTGCTCAATAGGGTGCAGTCAAAGGCTTTTCATCTCATTAACTCTCTTCCTCTTACTGACTCACTTCAACCTCTGTCTCTTCACCGCACTGTTGCATCTTTATCTCTTTTCTTTCGCTACTTCAATGGTCACTGCTCCGCTGAACTGTCTGCTTGCATCATTCCATCTCTGCGATGGGTGCTTAGTCTAGCAACAAACTCTCATCCCTTTTCTGTCCAACTCTTTAATGCAAGAGTTAACCGTTACTCCCAGTCCTTCGTTTATGCAACAGGTCAACTCTGGAACTGTCTCCCTCTGTCTGTATTTCCTACTTCCTATGATCTCCAGTCTTTCAAACGCAGTGTGTCCAGGCATCTCGAAATGAACGGATCTTGAATTTGGCTCTCTTTTGTATTGATTTTGTTTTTTTCTTGGAAGGAACGATTTGCAGGCTTCTGGCCTTTTGTCCCTTGTTTCTTGCATAAAACAAACACAGAGGTGAAAGGGTTTGCCTAGGCAAGATGTAAGCAAAGAAGTTTGGGAACAACAGAAGGAACCCCATCAGGCCATATGCTTTGTTAGTACTGTGGCCAGTGGTGGCAGAAAGCACATCAGTTAACGAAATTTTGATGTCAGCCATGAGGAAGTGAGTGGGAGGAAGTGAAGAAGGAAGAGCACCAGAATCGTCTACAGTGGAATTGTAAGAGAGAGTCTGAACGAGGAATTGTGCTTTATCGATAGAAAAAACGACTATAGAGCCATGAGAGCGGAAAAGAGGAGGGAAGGATGATGGAGTAAAGTTGTTAGAAAAGTTTTGGCAAGGTACCAGAAAGTGCGAGAAGAATTTGAATCAGAGTTCAGAGTTTTTATTAGAAATGAAATTATATTTAGCAGAGTGGATGCCAAACTTAGTGCTGTTCCGGGCATAGACATAAAACAAATAAGATTCAGGGGTGGGTTGGTTCCATTACCTTTTGTAGGTCTTTTTCTCGTTTTGGTCAGCATTTAACAAGCGTTATTAAACCTTTTTTCTTTCACTAGTCACAGCATAAGAAAATGGAATGTATTCTTCAGTCCCACAGAGAATAACCTTCATAATGGGTGAGGCACACTCAGATGGCACTCAGCCATGGAAGCAAAACCGTTCCGTGAAAAACTAGAAAATGCTCAGAGAACGCATACAGCCTCCAATGTTATTGCCATTAAAGAAGGATCCGGATCCAGATCCAGGTCCACCCCAAAATTTAAACAGCTCTTTTAATGACCCACGGTCCTGCTTTCCACAAAATGCATTAGAGTTCATGGAGAACTTTAGATATTATGCGGAATACTCCAGATCCAGATCCGCCCCAAACTTTAAAAATTTCTTTTTTGGCCCATGGACTTCCATTCCATTATATTTCATTAAAATCTGCTCATAACTTTTAGAGTAATATCGGATCTGGATCCGTAGATATACAAGTAGAATCTGGATCCGGATCCGGATCTGCCCTCAAATAATAAATTCTTTCTAGGTCCACGTTTCCACATAATTTCAATGAAATTCATCTAGAACTTTTGGAGACATTGTGCGGGATACTCCAGATCCAGACCGAGATCCAAATCAAAATTTAATAATTAATTCCTTGGCCCATGGCCCACCATTCCACAAAATTCCATCAATATCTTTTCATAAGGTTTTGAGTAATCCTGCTAACAGACGAACAGACAAACAAACAAACCAAGGAGGGGTAAAACGTAGCCTTCTTGGCAGAGGAAATCAAAGTTCTGCCACAGAGCCTTCCAATCAGGGAACTCCATAGTGCCACAGCTGTTGCATCAAGGGAGGCTCCACAGGCCTTACTGTAGTGATAGGTCAGGTGGGTGATAAGGCTGTGATCAGAGGAGCCAAAAAGAGGCAAAAATTTTCCAGCATAATTAGAAGGATTAGTTGTGAGGAAGAAGTCAAGTACAGTTGTCCCTCCTTTAACGCGACTAATGTAGACTGACAACAAGCCACGGTATACATTTCCGTATTATACGTTCCATATGTTTCCTAATAAAGGGCTAACCTAGACTGGTCATTTTCCAAAGTCACCCTTTTCACCCCAAATCCCACCCAAACCCTCCAAAAAACATTCTACTGACATTCGGTCTGGTACCATACACAGGAAGTTATGAAAAATACATAAGAAAGGTTCCCAGACATAAAAAAAATATATATTAGTTATTAACCTGACTGGCTCTGTTGGCCACACTTGCTGTCCCCAGAGCCCCCAGACCCCATTCTCTGTCATCTCTTTCGAGAAGTGGTTGGCTGGTCCTCTTCATTATCAAAATTAAACTCTTCAGAGTCCATGGAAGAAACAATGGACATAACCTCATTGTCAGGTTCGGCACTGTCTTCAGGGCTTGAATCGTAGCCAGAGGATGGTTGTTGTGAAGCTTCTTTACGAACTCAATAAAAGGCTGTGACCATCTTCTGTTGCCGAGCATTCACTCTCTCCCTAAACATCTCTGTGTACTACCTCACATCACTGGCCGCTAATGTAGCAGTCTGCTTGGCTCGATCTTTATTTATGTCTTGGCTGGTGATGACGGAGGTGAGCCTGTCGTACAATTACACAGTTTCTCTCAGCGTGCTCATTACTATCCCTCCTGGTGGCATTTCATATGGGTCCCACTATTCTTCACTCTCTTCCTGCAGCTGGTCCAACAATTCCTCAGTGTCCAGGGTTGGGTCAGGGGCAAGAAGCTCCTATATGTCAACCTCGTCGAGTTGTTCCTTGCTAGCAATTCTCCTTGCTGCCTCCACTGCTGTGTCAACCGCTGCTTCAACACTCTGTGGCTTGGTCTCTAAGTCAAGCCTGTGGCCTGACAAACATTGCAAAATATTGCACCAGGCGTGATGCACTGTGGCCTGCATCAGCTCATTCCAAGCTTCAGCAAAGATGTCTATTCCATTTTTGATGAACAACTTCCAAAAGTTGATGACAGACTGTCCTCTCCTAGAATGCTGAGAGGCAGCAATGGCGTCAATGGTAGCAGGTGGCAATGGGGAGTCACGGCTAGTGCCAGTGGTGGATGACTCGGGCTGTGGTGAATCTGGTGAAGTTGCAAGCTCGTCCAAATCTTCGTCAGTGTCAGTGGCAGCCTGGAGCATAGCGAAGGTCTTCGAGGCATGGGTTGCCTTGAGCACGACAATCACTTCTTGGTCGAGTGGCTGGGGGAGTGAGGTTGTGTTCAGAGGCATGAACACAACCTTGATGCTGGGGTGGCGATCATCAAGGAGTGGTGAGTGACCTGGTGCATTTTCTAAGAGGAGTACAGTAGTATCTTTAATGTCAAGTTGAGCCACTTGCAGAAATCTCCTGTTTCTTTGATGAAGCACTTGTCAAACCATTTGAGACAAACTGTGCCCAACATCCACCCCTTCTTGTTGTACATTCAGTGCACAATTCCTTTAGGCATGTGGTTTCTTGACAGGTGGGATAACAAGTTGTTTCATTTTACAGGTCCCAGAGGCATTGCAGGTTTGGAGTAGGGTGAGTCTTTCCTTCTATGCCCCAGGTCTGCCACTCACACCGTTGGATGTCTGGCCCCTTCACCAGTTAAACTAATCCTTTTAAACCCATTTCTCTTAATAAAAAAAAATAACCAACCTTTCGAGGCCTTGAAGGGTGTCAGGTTCTATGGTTTAGCTGTCTACTTACCTCACTGTATGAATGCTTGGCTTTGTCACGTAGCATAGCGCTGTCAGTAGGGATGTTTCTGTCTCTGGCTCTTGACGAACTGAAGTAAAGTCACTCCTTGGTCTTCAGAGCTATATTCCTTATCTTCATTGCAGCTTGTCCTGCTGCTGTGGAGTTGCTCTTGATGTATGCATTTTCTTATCTCGGTCTTTCAAATTATTCTGATGCTGCATTCATCAACCTTGTGCTTCCGTGACAAGTCAACTTGTCCATTCCCGCCCTCCAACTCTCGTATTATCTCCATTTGCTGCACATTGCGAAGTGCCGTCACTTGTTGGTAGGTTCCAGTCAGCTATGAGGCAATATGCTTAGGTAATAATGCTCTGTACCACTGGGGTAGCTACCTCTGATGTGGCCACAAGGCGGGAGACATCAGAAAACAATGGGGGACGCCACCAGCGGCCAGCGGGTTCAAAAATGGATGTGACATCATGCGACCAATCACAGTGCACCTCTCACCTGATGTCATCATGCGTGACATTTGACTTTCGATGGGCTGTCTGAGCTCCGAAGCCCAGCCACTCACTGCGGGATCTGTTTGTGACCATGGTATATATTCTTTGGTCACAGTGTAGGTGACCACGTAAGAACAAATCCACGCTATAGGGTATCACTTTATAGGAGACAGGACTGTTTATTGAAACTCTCCAAGCCACTCAGGAATACAGGTAGTGTGCTGTACAAGCTGCTCTAATCATTAAAGATGTTGATTTGATCACCAAGTGGATCAGTGTAAGGAGAGGAGAGCCAAAGGTAGTGTGAACACTGAAATCACTTACAATGGAGATTTCAGAGAAATAAGAAATTGATAGGATGTGTACCATCTTAGAAGGACGATAGTCAATTAATTATTCAGTCAGCAGAATTAGGGGAGAAATACGCAGCGCAGATGTATTTAGGCAGAGAATTATAGGATTGCTGAAGCCAGATTTTAGAGAATTCAGAAGATTCACGTTCAGAAGCACGAGATCAAGATATGTTGTTGCATACATTTACACAACAGCCAGTTTTGGCTTTAACCTTAGGTGTCCCGACGACGTATGGATACGTCACCAAGTTTTGTCATGGTGGCACCTGATGACGAATCCATACGTTTTGCAATTGCGAGGTCCATCATTTGCACATTTTTCAATTTTCACAGGTGATGTTTGGTAGACATATGTGGGAGACCTTCCTCTACCCAATGCCAGGTGGGGATAATGCCTGCCCCACCTGACCCCCCTCCCCCCCTGCACGCCATTTTCTTGGCAACTCACCTGTTAGCAGTGACCTGGCCAGTAAAGACATGTCGCACCACGGTCTCTCCAATGACGAAATTCAAGGCGAAAGTGATTCCTGAGGTGGAGGACAAAGGAAGAAATAAGCCAGAGGAAGAAACAAGCAGAAGTGATGAGGCGGTAATGTCGTAAAAGAAGGTGCCATATGTGATGTTTTTGTTGAGTGAACAACGCTTATATCGCCTAAATTATTGTCTGAAAACCAATAAACTCTTGTACTACGTATAAATTCGTACCAAACAAATAAATATCTAACCAGTTACGAATGGTTTGAAATAGTTACCCCTCCCACAGAAAACGTTTTCTCTCGAGACTGGCCTGGGAGAACACAGTAACAAGCTAATGGTACTCTTACTTCTACCGTATTTCTAAACTCAACTGAGCACTTTCTCTCCGAATTTTCGATATTTCTCATAAATAGCAGAGGTTTTAGAAAAAAAAAAAAAAAAAACTTATCTAAAATCTCCCGGGATTGGGGGAGGTCATTGGTGAAAAATTTGCCGGGAGGCAGCGGGTTAAAGTATATAGAAAGTATGAGAATACAGAGACTCAGCTCTCCCTATCATCAGCATTCCATCCACCCAGGGAATACTGCCTTGTTCGACTGGTGATAGTTCTAATCAAAAGCTAATTACCAACTTAAAAAGCTAATTGAGTAAAATAATTACCTCCACCAAGGAAATTATGTTTTTGTCGGCTTTGGGTTGTATGTTTGTTTGTCTGTTTGTCTGTGTGTCTGTTTGTCTCTGTCTGTCTGTCTGTCTGTTAGGGGGATTATTAATAAGGTTATCAATGGATTTTGATAAAATTTTGTGGATAGGTGGGCCATGAGCCAAGGAAGACATGATTAAATCCTGAGCCAGATATGGATCTGGAGTATCCCGCATAATGAAATTTTGTGGAAAAAGCGTAGGCAATTGACCAAGAAAGAACTGATTATATTTGGGGACAGATCCAGATCAAGATCTTGATCTTATATCCTCGGATCTGTTGGCAGCATTATTCGAAAAGTTATTAATGGATTTTGGTGAAATTTTGTGGATGGGAGGGCTATGGGCCAAGGAAGAAATGCTTAAACTTGGACGAGGATCCAGGCAGGAATATCCTGTACAATATCTCCAAAATTTCTCAGTGAATAACAATGAAATTTTTTGGAAAGCTGGGCCTTGGACCAAGCAAGAATTTATTAGATTTTGGGATGGATCTGGATCCAGATCTTATATTGACGGATCCGGATCTGGTCCTTTTTTAATAACAATCACTCAGAGCTTCTTTTGTACCCTTATGAGGAGAAATAGCTTATCACAATGCAATGGGGATGCCAGTTACTGCCACCAAGGAGGTTATGTTTTATGCTGCATTGGATGCTTGCAGAATCGAAAGTTTCGGCAAGTATGTTGGTCATCTCCACATGTTTGTTTGTCACTTTATTTGTCTGCATTCTACAGGTCACAATTTTGCATAAATCGTTCTGAAAAAAAAATCTGGATGCCTCCTGTTTTTCATCATAATCAGTCGAATGCCCTGAAGTGGATGGGGGTTGAAAACCCTCAGTGGCCGTGGCTCCTGAATCGTTGGGACCCAGTGGCCGACCTGTTCCAGCACCATTTTTTAAGATTTGGGAAATCGATTTTTTTTCACCAAATTGAAGAGAAATGCCTTGAGCACCTTGCAGTGCAATGTTTACCTGCCTAAACCCATCCTGTGCTTCGCAATGAAACACAAAAAATTCACTAAATGGCTGCTGGCATGCTGGTGAAAAACAAGTAGACACACTTGGATCCATTCGGCAAGAGCTGTACTGTTGAGATGCAGGTAGAAAGTAAGAACTCAAATCCATCCAGCAAGGGAAGTAGACTGTAGCACCAGTCAAGTAGGGCAATGCTCTCAAGGCAGATGGTAAGCTGATCACAGGGAGAACAGGAGCTCCCATTTCATCAGCCTTCAGGATTAGCTCCTGACCATCCCACTTGGCTGAACTTTTCAAGTGTTTCAGTAACACATAGAGCAGGTCAGCATGTTCTCCATCACAGGTTCCTCTTACTGTCAATACCAAACTACATGCACATCACACACTACACTTCATCTTCAAAATTAAACAAAATGACATCTCATGATCAAGCCTCACAGTTCCCGGGAGGGGTGGGAGGGCATAAATGCTCCCACCATCTGCCCTCTCCCAGTGACAACCAAGCGAGATGCCTGGAACCACTGTCTGCCTCACTTCTACTTCATTTTTGCGACATTTGCTGTCTTTGCTCTAAATTTCTCTCTGTTGTGCACCACCTGTCCTCCTCTAAACAACACCTTCTCTTCCTAACAAAGTCTCAGCTGTCTGAGGCATCTGACAGAAAACCCTTCTCTGTATCCTCCTACTTTCTCTATGATTATTTCAAAACCAAATGTTGGTGTTGTGTATATGTATACAACATCATATCATGCTCTCATGTTTGCGAACTTGAATCTTCTGAATTCTCTACTCTCTGGCTTCGATTTTCCTGTCATTCTCTGACTAAATATACCTGTGCTGTTTATTTATCCCTTAATTCTACTTACTAAGAAAAATTCTTCGGCTCTCTTACCTCTAAGATGGAACACATCCTATCCATTTCTCCTTTCTCTGAAATCTCCAGACTTGGAGATTTCAATGTTCACCACCACCTTTGGCTCTCGTCTTCTTTCCCTGATCCACCTGGAAAACATGCCTACATCTTTTCTATCCTTAGTGACCCTGAGTAGCTTGTACAGCACCCTAATCATATCCCTGACTGCCGTCAAAAGAGTTCCAACATCCTTGACCTCTTCCTTACAAATAATCTTTCTGCTTACGCTGTTAATTTTTTCTTTCTGATGGGCTTGGATCACAACCTTATCAACTTAACGTGTCCTATTGCTCCAGTAAGGCCCTATGACCCTCCAAAGAGGCAGCAGCTGTGGCACTTTGGCACTTCTGAATGGGAGGCCCTCAGGCAATGCTTCTTTGATTTTTCTTGGAATGATTATTGCTTCTGTGGCCGGGAGGCAACTGAGTGTTCATTGTGCTTTATGGAGATTATTCTTTCAGGCATAAAAACATACATTTACTTTCTCGTATCCTGCGACTAATGCAAATCAACCTCGGTTTACTCACGCTTGTTGTAATGCTGTCCACAACAAGGAGAACGCCTACAAAAAGGTAACGGAGCCAACCCACTCCTGAATTACATTTCTTTTTTGTTTCTGCATAGAATCGTGATAAGTCAGTTCTTCGCTCTGCTAACAATAATTTCATTTGTACTAAATCCTCTGAACTCTCCTACTTGAATTCTTCTTGCACCTTCTGGCACCTTGCCAAAAACATTTCTAATAACTTTATCATCATTCCTTCTTGCTTTCCACTTTGATGTCTCTGTGGCTATTTCTTCTACTGATCAAGCAGAACTCTTTGCTCAGGCTTTCTCCTCCAATTCCAACTTAGATGATTCAGGTGCTGTTCCTCCATCGCTTCCCCCCCTCTTACTTCCTCATAGCTGACGTTAAAGTTTCTTCAGCTGATGTATTTTCTGCCATCACTAGCCTTAATATTAACAAAGTACATGGGCCTGATGGGGTCCCTCTTTTTCTCCTCAAGAACTGTGCTTCTGTGCTTTCACCCTGCTCTTTCACCTTTGTCAATCAACTTGAATGCATCCTTCTTGCTGGCAGTTTGCTTTCATTCAGCCTGTCCCAAAGAAGGGTGGCCAATCCCAATCCTTTAAATATTGCCCAATTGCTTAACCCTTTAACCGCGGGCATTGTTTTGCCCTGACTGTCCTCTCCTGCGGGGGTTTCAGCCAAATGTAAACAAACATTTAAACCTTAATAACTGCACAGAATAAAGCTAGAAAAAAAAATAAGGTACCATTAGAAATTACTAACCTTCAGCTTTCCATTGATGTAGGTTTCATGACTTTGTTGACTTTCACAGGACGGGCAGTGCCGTCAGAAGTGAGGGGTGTAAAATCACTATTTTACGCCCCACACACCAGTACCAAATGCCAACCACTCTCTGATAATAGTACTATAAACATATATGAACACTGCACATACGATAAACACCCACTCTGTGTTCACTGAGGTAGGTAAAAGACACTGTAATTGCCCGCACTTCACTGCGGCATCACACGCTCACTGACGTTTGGTTAGCAGCGATATTTTCATTATTTCTAACTTCTAATACTATTTTACATATAATCTGGGCAATATACATTATATTTACACTGCACTGATTACTATATTGCGTCACTGTCGCATCACAGAATTACACAAGTGCCGCAGATTCTCTTATTACAATATCACTTATTATACTGGCCAATATTTACATTGTTTTCTAGGCAAAATATCCCTTTTTACTACATTATCCATTATACAATTATTGGTAAAGCACGTCACTGTCGCATCACTGTATATCACTGTCACTTTCAGTATTTACTCAGAGAGTGGTACTCAGCAAAGCACGAAGTCACCCAGAGAGCGACTTGGCATTCCTGGCACTGGTGTGTGCTCATTTTTCTCGTCCGAGGCCTCCGTGTGGTGTTATGACATACTCTGCAGCGGCCCTGTGACAACCTGCCGCCTGTGGTTAGAGGCAATTTCACAAGCTGGTGCCGGCTCATGTAATTGTGGCACTCAAGACGGTCAGGTTGTGTGTCAGAGTGTCGCCTCGGGATCAATGCCGTCACCTGACCAAATCGTGCAAGCAGCTGCTGCATGACAGTCTTGGAGAACTGTCTCAGGGATGGTTGCCTTATGCCCCCGACTTGTGTCTTGTAGAGGAGGAAGGCGTTGAGCATGCACATATCGAGCATGTGCAGGCAAGCCTTCCTGTACCATCGGGTGTTTCTCCTGAGACAGTCTATTTCGCCAATCATCATATCAGACTTATCAACAAGTCTCATGTTGACATTGTAATCAATGACGGCATCGGGCTTCATGATTGGCTCTCCCGTCCTGTAGCTGACCTTCCCAGTTCTCTGCAGTTCCCCCTTGTGGATGGTGCTGATCATATTCACGACCTTCTTGTCATGCCACCTGATCGCCAGAAGCTTGTCTGACTTCTTCAGGTGCACATCTCCCTTGGATGAGGATGATGCTTCTGGGAAACTTGGCCACTCTTTCCTATAGCTCCGTACAGTGCCAACAGAGCCAATGCCGTGTTCAGCCAGGTATTTGGAGAGTTTCGGTGCTGTGTAATAATTGTCTGTGTACAGCACATGATTCCCACCAAAATACCTCTCCATCAGCACTTTTACAACGGAGCCAGAGAAGCCAAGGAGGTCTTTCCTGTCCACGTCCATTGTGCTTGCAGAGTAGATCACGAAATCAAGGATATACCCCGTCTCACAGTCACACAGCACAAAGAACTTTATCCCAAAGCGGTGGCATTTGCTGGGAATGTGCTACATGAATTTGAGACGTCCTCTGAACAATACCAGGGATTCATCTATGACGACTTTTTGCATAGGACGGAAAAATCGCATAAATCGATCCCTAATCCTGTTGAGAAAATCCCTCACTTTCCACAAAGGGTCAGTTTGGGACGGGTTTCCATTGTCAGCGAAGTGCAGGTATCCTAGCAGCTGTCGGAACCGATCTCGTGACATATACTTCCCGAATGTTGGGATAGAAGTAATGTCATCCACCAGCCAGTACTCCTCCAACTCATGTCTCTTGATATGGGGCATCAAGAACATAAGTGCAAAGAACACATACAGCTCTCTGATCCCAACAGGCAACCACGACACTTGCTTTGGTGAGCCAATAGGTCCCAGCCCTTCTGCTGCACACTGAGCTGCATACCTATTGGTCTCATCGCTGACAAATTGCACGATTTCGTCATCCATGAAGGCCAGGAAGTAGTCAACAAAATCATCTCCTGCGTTGCATGGAAAGGCAGGCTGTATTCCCGCATTTGTCATGTCAAACGGCGGATTGTGTGGCTGAAAATCTGCACCGTCAGACCAAACAAATGCATCCACTTTCCCGGTGCGTGGTTCAGTGGAAGTGGCAGGTCGCATTGCACTCGTTTCCCCGTGAGAAGGAGCTGAGGTGGAGGCAATGGGTGAGGCAATGGGTGAGGCAGGAGGTGAGGCAGGAGGCGAGCGGGAGGGGGGTGAGTGTGGGGGTGGTGAGTGGGGGGGTGGCGAGGGTGAGGGAGCTGGGCGGGGGGCAGGCGGGGGGGTTACTGACCTGGTGTGTGGTGAAATCTGACCCTTTCTTCCCCGCTTATCACCTCGCTTATCACCCAGCTTTGCCCTCCAACTGCCACACATCCCCTTTGTTCTAGGCCGGCCTGCCCTGCTTACCCTGTCTGAACGGCCTGCACTGCCTGCCTTCCCTCGCTGTGTAGGCTCTGGGAATTCATATTCCTCGGATGATGTAGACTGAGGAGAGGGCACGGCAGAAGATGAAGAAGATGTGAGGGCAATAGGGCTAGGGGAACGGGAAAGTGGTGGGAAATGCTTGCTAGGGCCTGGTGTAGGAGACGTAAGTTTACGCTTCACTCCCTTCCCACGTGCAACACCAATTTTCCCCATAGGCGCCTTCCCTTTCCCAGAGTAAGTTGGGGGCGGTGGGGGGGGAACTACATGTTCACTTTCATCACTGTCACTGTCAGTGCTAAAGGGTTCACCACCAATCACTGCAAAATCATCACTACTTGCTGTAAGTGTATCACTCTCACTGCCACAATCCAGAGTAGTACTTACAGTTTTGTCCAGCTCTGTTCTAATTTCTGGAGTGCTCAACTCCTTCTGCCTCGCTGTCGGCAGTTCCTTCCTCGGTGTAGAGGTCGAAGGCACACTAGCACTAACAATTTGTGAGGAGGAAATGAGCGACGATGAGTCGGGACGGAGCGCCATTATCACGCACAGAGCTGGACAGATACTGAGTGATGCGTGTCAGGGCAGAGGGGGGGGCCCCCTCGGGGTGGGAGGAGGGAGGTGTGGGATGGCTGGCGTGAAAGAACTCGACAGCTACTCTTGCGTGAGATAAATTGCGCACAGGAAAAATGCGCGGTGTTCAAAATATTCACGAACATTCCAGAATGACACCCGCGGTTTGGTCCAGTTTTGTCGATGTCATTCTGGAATGACCCGCGGTTAAAGGGTTAAACATCCTGTGTCTCAAAAGTTTTCGAGTCTATTCTTAGTACGAAAATTTTAAAGCGTCTTTCCTATCACAACCTTCTTTCTGATCATCAGCATGGGTTCCATCAGGGATGCTTCACTGATGATCTTCTCACCTACCTTTCAGACTCCAGGTCATCCTCCTTTCGGGACTTTGGCGAAAGCTTTAACATTGCACTTGACATCTCAAAGGCTTTCGATCGATTCTGGCGTAGATCTTCAATTCCCAAACTGCTGTCTTATTATTCCTATCCTTCTATCTTTGCCTTTATCTCTAGCTTCCTTTCTTGTCGCTCTATAGCTGCTGTTGCAGAGAGCCGCCGTTCTTCTCCTAGATCTATCAATAGTGGCATTCCTTAGGGCTCTGTCCCTTTGCCATCTCTCTTTCTTTTATGCATCAGTGACCTATGCTTCACATCTAACCCTATCCACTCAAACTCTGTTGACTCCACCCTTCACCTCTCCAGTCACTTCCCGCAGCATCCATCTCAGCAATTACTTCAACAAACAAGGGATGAGGCTATGGCACACCTAATGCCTGACTTGGCTCGTATCTTTGACTGGTGTAAAAGTAATCATGTTGTTTTTAATGCATCAGAAACTCAGTTCCTGCACCAATCAATACCACAAAATCTTCCACAGGAGTTCCTGCTAATGCTTAATAATATTCAGCTCAATCATACATCATCTTTAAAGATACTTGGGGCTTCATTCTCTCGGGATTTATCCTGGAAAGATCGTATTACATCTCTTGTATAATATGCTTCCAGGAGATTAGGTGTGCTAAGATGATTCCGCACCTTCATTACCTCAGCACAGTTGTTGGCTTTATGCACGGCTTTTATTCTCCCCTGTGTAGAGTACAATTCTCATACGTTGGGAGGCTCCCCACATACAGCCCTTCTCAACAAGGTGGAGTCAAAGGCTTTTATTCTCATTTACTCTCCTCCTCATAATGGCTCCTTGTTGCATCTTTATCTCTTTCCATCTTTATCTCTTTTCCATCGCTACTTCAAAAGTCACTGCTCCTTTGAACTGATTGCTTGCATCCCTCCACCACCACTGCAGGCACGTAGCATCCTTATAGCAACAATTTCTCGTCCCTTTTCTGCCCAACTCTCTTATGCAAGAGATAACAAGTACCCCCAGTCCTTCATGTATGCAACAGGTCATCAGTCTCCCTATATCTGTCGTTCTCACTTCCTGTGATCTTCTGTTTTTCAAACGCAGTGTGTCCAGGCATCTCGAAATGTACGGATTTTGAATTTGGTTCTGTTATATTGTTTTCATTATTACTTCGAGGGAATGATTTGTGAGCTCCTGGCCTTTGATTCCTTCTTCATTGCGTAAAAATGAGGGGGGGAAGAGGAGGGGGAAAAAGGGGGAGGAGGGAGAAAAATGAGGGGAGGAGGGGAAGAGGGAGGGGGAGAGTGAGGGGAAAGGGGAAAAGGAGGGAGAAGAGGCGGGAGGCAAGGAGGGGAGAAAAGGAGGAAGGAGTGGGACAGAGGGGGGAGGGAGAAAGAGGAGGGAAGGGGAGGGGGAAAGAGGAGGGAAGGGGAGGGGGAAAGAGGAGGGAAGGGGAGGGGGAAGGAGAGAAAAATGGGGGGAGGGGGGAGAGGGGGAATCCATCAGGCAAGCGCTCTTCCTATGGCAGTTTCATTTGTTTGTCTGTTATCAGGGTTACCCACAAAGTTATGAATGGATTTTGATGAAATTTTGTGGAACGGTGGGCCATGGACCAAGGAATAAATGAATAAATTTTGGCCAGGAACCGCTTCCAGATCCAGTGTATCCCACGCAATATCTCCAAAACTTTTCAATTAATTTCAATGGAATTTTGTGGATATGTGCGTATTGACTAAGAAAGAATTGATTAAATTATGGGGCGGATCTGGATCCAGATCTAGATCCTATACCCACGAATCCGAATTCAGGATTACTTAAAAAGTTATGAAAGGATTTTCATGAAATTCTGAGGAAGGGTGGACCATGGGCCAAGGAAGAAAGGATTAAACTTTGGGTCTGATCAGAATCTGGATCCGGATTATCCCACACAATATCCCCAAAACGTCTTAATGAATTTCAAGGAAACTTTGAGGAAACATGGGACATGGACCAAGAAAGAACTAACTAAACTTTGGTCTGGATCCGAATCCTTTTCAATGGCAATGGTATTGGTGAAGGTATGCACTTTCAGAGTGAATTCTAGATTGTGTTGTAACTGAAGCGAGCTTGCTCATGTTAGGAGTGTGTGTGTGTGTGTGTGTGTGTGTGTGTGTGTGTGTGTGTGTGTGATGACAAATGTAGTTGTGAGTGTGAGGGTGATGGCAAAAGTAGTGGTGTGTGTGTGTGTGTGTGTGTGTGTGTGTGTGTGTGTGTGTGTGTATGATGACAAATGTAGTGGTGTGTGTGTGGGGGGGACTGATGGCAAAAGTAGTGGTGTGTTTGTATGTATGAATGTGTGTGTGTGTGCGTGTGTGTGTGTGTGTGTGTGTGTGTGTGTGTGTGTGTGTGTGTGTGTGTGTGTGTGTGTGTGTGTGTGTTATATGTTTGTGTGTATGTGTGTGTGTGGTAGATGTAGCGGTAGATGTGTCAAAGTGTTGTTGTCGTGGTATTGGTGTGTGTGTGTGTGTGTGTGTGTGTGAAAAGGTCGGGTTATATTGTTTATTCAACAGTCCATAGATTAAATATAGTATCATGGAATGTTCCAAGGACAAAGAATTGCCAATGATTGTGTAATACAATGGACCAACCATGAAACTCAAACCAAGAAACCTTTTTTTTTTTTTTTTTCAATCAGCGAATGAAATGGGACCTTTTCAGGCTAAAGATATTCTATTATATAAATTTCTGATAAGGAATTGAATCTATTATAATACTACTGAAATTACTCTGCACTTGAGAAATAATATGTAACATATTACTCTGAAATATTATCTGTTTCTATTTTTAATATTTTGTTAGTTACCCGGTACTTCTTTATCGTTAGTTTACCATAACTGTATATTGAATAAAAATAGGAGTGACACACTTATTTTTGGTTGCTTAGAAAAATGAAAGAATATACTTATGATCATGTTGTATTTTCAACTAGTGCAGGCATACAGGTTTGTGATGTACAATTCACTATTTTAGCATTATGTATGAGATAAAGCAAAATATTTTTAATGTTCTATGATCTGGTGAATGCATAAATATCTAAATATTCAACAGCCTAGTTATCCGGGAGAAGATCCTACTTTTTATCAGAATTGGTATTAAAGATCATAAAGATCTCACAAGTTTCATTCACCATATTTTCACCCAACTCTTTATACTTAAAGTAGACTATTCTTAAGAATGCACCTCTTGATATTAACAATGTCAGTTTCTCCATGACTGAATGCTCAGAACACTATCTGTACAGTGGGTTAGGCCTACCCTCTCGTATAAACTCCCTTTCCCTTTTTTCACAATCTCATGGATCAACCTCTGTAACGGTGATGATTTTAATCAAATAAAATTTTTCCTTGTTGCAATTTTTAAATTCCTTGTTAGCTTTGATGACGTTTTGCTGGAGGCAGCTATCAGTGCACCACAATGTTTACATTTGATTTATAGTTTTCTGCTGTATTCACTGGCACCTTAAATTGATTGAGAACACTAACGGAACACGTGTCTGGGTCAGATATTTACCACCAAGCTATAACTGCATTAAGTAGCATCTTTCAGTGATGCCACACTTCTTAGAACCTGCCAGTTATCCTACCGTTATTCATAATAGTAGTTGACATAATAATTATTACAGGCATCACCGTACGTTTTGTTCCAGAACAATAAGCATCAGATACTAATGTGATTCGTTCTGATTATTATTGTGCCTAGATGGCTAGTGTTTTGTAATACTGGTACACATATTTAGTGCTTGTGAGTTTTGATCCTAGGGATAACATTTTACAGTCACAGGAAGGGAAGTAGGTGTCATTTTGTTTAGTGACATTGCACCACAGTCACTGTGAAATGTTTCAAGAAGAGTAAGAGGAAAAGTAATGTTACACATTACTTTATGAATGTAATGTATTACTAATGCCAGTACATATTAGAATTCATGAGCTTATTACGTATTTCACTTGTTTCCCATAATTATAGTAAGTAGAGTCTGTTACTATTGCATATTAATTGTTGCTTCACGTCTGTTCGAGAACTTGACAGATGTGAATGGATGATATGTACTGATAATTGTGAATGTTAGGACTCTAAGTTCATCCACATATATGACAAAGATGTTATAACAGTAAATTTGAATATTGTTTAAGAAAACCCAAGTAAAATTATCTGAATTACCGAGAGACTAAAGGATAAGCTGAAAATATGTTAAAGTAATCTTCAGAACTGCAGTAATGATTTATGCCAAAAAGCAGTTTCTGGTAGAACAATGAAACGAGTGATTCGTGGCAAAATGGAATGTCAGGGTGACGTCAAAAATAAAACACAAAATGATCTGGAAAATCTGTATTCAAGCCGGAGAATGCCAAAGCTAATGCACAAAGATCATGAGACAATGAAATCATTACAAATATTGCACCGAAAGTGTGTACTGCATGCAACAAATAAATCATGCAACAATACTCCAGTCATACTGTATCTAATGCGTGTTATATTACAGTATTCATAAAAGAACTTGATCTACTGGAACAAGATATAGAAGCTTAAGTCAAGGTTGAGAATAGCGAAGATGAAATAGAAAATCAATTACAGCACTCAGGCAAAATTGATTTACTTTTGGAAAACACAAAATTACCATACATATATTGCACAGTAGAAATGTATACAGATCCGATAAATTTCTTGTTCGCAGAAGTAAAACAAATTAACTATATCTTAGGCAAAAAAATTTAACTTATATATTAGCAACATAAAACCTACCAATATAAACTCAATGTATGTACTGGAATAAGCTGTATGTGCATATGTGATAATTCAGAGACGTGCACACAAAATTTTCTGTCAGTCACGTATAAAACATAGGAAAAACGTTTGAAAATACAATTTTTCAAAACTATAAGAAAGTAGAATACAAATGTATTAACGAGACACTAAAGTGGCAGGCATACGTAGTACTTAAAGTATGCAAGAGGTACTATGACTGGAATGAATAATAATAATGAATATTAGGTGAAAACAAAAGTTGGTCCAAAATCTGTATTTTAAGGAAAAATATGAATGAATACCTCATCGAGACCTTATACTTCACGTGTGGAAAAAAATGTTTAAACAGTGTATTGGAATTTTGATTGGAACAGACCTGCACCATTAATGGTCAGAATATACTTTTAGAGCTATAAATCTTAACTGAGGAAAAATAATACAGAAACAATACTTGATGGCGAAAAATAGCAGATATGTTGATTACTATATGATCTGATATCTCTTATTGATGATTGGATGATGGATCTCAACAACAGAATGAAATTTTTGAAAGCAAGTTTCCTAGCAATAACATAATCCTATTGAAAGGACCCTGTATGACTAAGGGGATGACTACAGTTCTGACATTGCAGCGTACCTTGATTTATCAGGAAACATAGTCAAAACACTCCCATAACCCCAGTTACAAACATCAGTACAAAAGTGAATAGTTTCCTGTCGAAGAAAAAAAGAAAGAAGGATACTAGCACCAAGCCATGATATAACTATACGACTCTGTCGGAGAAGACGGGAAGAAACCCAGAAGAAACAGGAAAATATCAAGACACGAAAGCAGAAGGGGACAGTAGGAGAGAAAAACTGAAGACAAAGAGGCACATTGCAGTCACATCTTCAGCCTAACAAGGGTATTGGGGAAGTATTTGTTTTCTACCCAACACTTTCCTCAGGAGATAAAAGATAAAAAGAAAGAAAGAAAAAATGTGAACGAAGGAATACACAGGCCTAAACTTTATAAGACCAAAAAAGATGTCAACCATCATCAGTGGATATTATTTAACAACATCTGAGGTATGCATGGAATATCTTGCTATAAATTTTAGCAATTTACTACGAGCACACCTGTATCACTGGGACGTTGATGGACAGAAAGTGAATCCCCCTGCCTATGTAGAACTGAGCAAGAATATCACTAATTACTGCAGTCGATATGCTCACAAGATTATGACATACAACCCAAAGTGACTCGAATAAACAACCAAATTTGACTTCTTTTTTTTTTTTTTTTTAAATGTGTGTGTGTGTGTGTGTGTGTGTGTGTGTGTGTGTGTGTGTGTGTGTGTGTGTGTGTGTGTGTGTGTGTGTGTTCTCACCTACTTGTTTTTACTTAATAGTATCTTTACAGGAATGAGTCAAGCTCTTACTGTCCCGTGTATTAAACCATTTTTATCATATTTATCCTTAAATATATGAATAATTTTGGCACACTGTTTCATTCGGTAGTGCATTCCACTGATCATTTGCTCTATTTTATTTAAGAAACTGAATTTCCTTACGCCTTTATTATCTTAACTTTTTATGTAGTTTTTCTGCAGTGTCCACGTGCTGATGCTTCACCATAGGTTATATATTCATTTATGTCTATTATCTCTTTCCCAATCATTTATACACCATAATCATGTCTCCTTTCTTCCTTCTCTCCTGTAATGTTGGCAGATTCAATTTTTCTAGTTTTTCTTCGTAGCTTAGATCTCTTAAGCTTGGTACCCATCTTGTAGCTGCCCCTCGTACTTTTTCAATCTTATCTACGTCTTTTTTGAGATGAGGATTCCAGACTACTGATTCATACTTCAGGGTTGGTCTGATGAATGACATCTTTCTCGGCATGTCTTCATTTATGTATGTGAATGCTATTCTTATATTAGCAAGCAGTATATAAATGTTACGGATCTTCTCACTAATGTGGTCAGCCGAAGATAGTCTGTTATTGATAATCACTCATACTGTAAGTCCTCCTCCCTTTCTGATGTGTTTAGGATTGATCTTCCTTGTTTATAATCCCAAGCTGGTCTTTTTCACATTTACCAAACTTAATTACATGGCACTTGTCCACATTAAATTCTCTTTGCCAATAATTGCTCCATTCATGAAGTTTATTTAATTCTTCTTGTAGCTCTCTGCAAGAATCAGTGTTAGTGATTTTCCTTTGTATTTTTGCATCATCTGCAAACAAATTTAGATCGCTTCCATTTCCAATTTGACTGTGTCACTTTAATAGACCAAATAAGGTAATTTGTGCCAGCACTAAGCCATGTGGAACTCTGCTAGGAACTTTCCTCCGTGATGAGTAATTTCCCCTTAGTACTGTTCTCATTTCCCTTTTTCTTTTTCTATGATAATCCTGCATCCAACAGTACAAGTTGCCTTGGACACCTCCTTCATGGTACATTTTCCATAAGTCTTAGGTGCAGTACTCTGTCAAATGCTTTTTTCTAATCTAAATTGATACTGTCCACCAATCCTTCTATTTCCTGTAATGTTTCTGTAACTCTATCATAGTAGCTTAACAGATTAGTAACACATGATTTTCCCTTTCTAATACCAAACTGGCTTTCTGTTGTCGTACTGTGTTCTTCTAGATGGTTTACCCAAACCTTTCTTTTCAGCTTTCCTAGTATCTTACAACACTGGTCAGTGATACTGGTCGGTAGTTGAGTGGATTGTGTCTATTCCCTTTCTTGAATAGGGGAACAATGTTTGCTTTCTTCCAAATATCAGGTAGTTTATCTTGACCTAAGGAGTCCTTGAATGTTACATGTAATGGTCTGCTTAACTCTTCTTCTCATTCATATAGCACCAGACCTGAAATTTCGTCAGGACCATATGCTTTTCCTTCGTGTGATTTACTTAACTCTTCCTGTACTTCTTTTTCTCATATTTGGATATCTGGTAATATGTGTGGATATGCATATGCCATATCATCTCTCTGAAAATTATTTTCTTTTGTAAATTCTGATTGGAAGTTTTATTTCAGTGCTTCATAGATATCTTTCTCTTATGTATAGGTAATCCCTTCGTCCTTAATGGACTGTATTCTATCTTTAACTTTGGTTTTGCTTCGGATGTAGCTGTAAAGTAACTTTGGTTGATCACTACTTTTATTTATAATGTCTTCCTCAAACTGTCTTTGAACCTCTCTCCTTATCTTTGTATACTCATTTCCTCACTGGTTATAGTTGTTATATGCCCTCTCATTTTCGTGTCTTCTGTATCTCTTCCACAGCAAGTATCTTTTTTTCTTTTTTATATATTCTGTATTAAACCATTTCTTTATTTTCATCTCTGTTTCTTTGTGCTGAGGGATGTAATATTGCACTCCTATTTCATAAAAATCAAAGAATTTTCTATATATAACAATTAAAATTTTGTCCTCTAAGCACCTTTTCCAAATATTTTCCTAAGAAGTACTTCTTCAGGTCATGATAGTTGCCCATTTGATAGTTTGGACTCTTTTTGTAACTCTCATTACTGGTATGTCATATGCAATCCTGGAGTTGCAATTTAGTACTGCATGGTCACTTTTGCCGAATGGAGGGTGATACATTATATTGTCAATAACACTTTCTTACCTAGTAAATATAAAATCTAGTGCTGATGGATCATCAAGTCCTCTTTTTCTGGTATTGTCCTTTACATGCTGTGTTAGGACAAACTCCTGCGCAAAATCCAGGAGCTTTTGATCCTAACAGCTTTCATGACTTCATACTTCTAGATCATTCCAATATAAATTTGCATTGAAATCTCCAGTTAATATAAATCTATCAGATTTGTCTTCCATTCTATGTAGTTATGTTCTTAAACTCTGAATTTTTACTTTCTACCAGGTCTTCATATTCGCCTTTTTCCCAACAGTTTGTTTAGGGTGGCATGTATAAATTTGCCACAATTACTTCCCCTTCAGGTGTGTTAATCTCCAGTGCAATCAGTTCTACTTGTGAGGATATATCTAGTTTTATTTCTTTGACATGTAGATTCTTCTCTCTTAAGATTATAATTCCTCCTCCTTTTCTTATATTTCTGTCTCTTCTCCATATATTGTATTCCTCTAAGTTTAGGTTATTGTTTGATATCTTTGGGGTTAATTCTGTTTCAGTTAGGCAAATAATAAGTCGTTCCTTTTCTCTGGTCATATCTTTCATCTCTAATAAGTTAGACACCATTCCATCTACATCTGAGTACATAAACTTATTTTGTTTACATACATTATAGCTTGAGTCTACTAACTTCCTTCATTTTATCTCCTCTTGGTTATGTACCACTTTCATTCCTGTAATCCATTTACTTTCTAAAGATAAATCACTCTTCTCTTCCCTCTGATCTTTCCTTGTTCTTTGTTTTAGCTTCCTCCCTCTTGTCCTTTAGTATTCCCAGTCCTTCTTGAGTTAGGCTTCTTTTTATCCATACTTTTTTATTCCTCTTTTTCCGTGAGTTTGTTTAGTTTTTTTAGTATTTCCTCCACAATGTTCACACCCTGGAAGGTTACTTTCAGAAGCCTTGACATATTTCTCTCATATTTCCCTAGCCTTTTGTATTCCTCTTTGTCTTTATCACAGATTTCCTCTGATACGTCCTTCAATATGTTCATTATATCTGCCATCTTATTGTCTCTCGAAATTTTGTTTCTTATATCTTTTTCATCTATACCAGTGAGTGCTATAGATTTGTTTATATTTGCTGAATCTTTGACCAATTTGGGGTTGTTTTTGATGATTTATTTCACTTCCTTTCTAATGTTTTTTTTTTTTTGCTCTTATTTGTAAGTCTTTCCTTACTTTAACAATATCAGCATTCTGCCCGGACTGACTACGCTGGTCTAGAGTGCGAGCTGTTTGTGGAATCGTTTAATCTCACCCAGTTGGTAAAGCAACCAACCAGAATACCTGATAATCCTGACCATAATGCCCATCTCTTGGATTTATTCTTGACAAATAATCCAGATCAATACAGGATAGAGGTACTGTCACCACTTGGATCCTCTGACCACAATCTCATCAAAGCCTCATTAGTTAACCCTCCCACACCTCCCCTTTCTGAATCTGTCAGGGTGAACCAATGGCACTTTGATAGGGCAGCCTGGGATGGATTTAGAAATTATCTTGCTGATGTTCCATGGCAGTCTTTCTTCTCTTGCGATCCTAATTCTACCCAGTCTCATATTTGCGACTTAATACTAGCTGGTATGGATTTATTCATACCAAGTCAACAGTTCGCTAAAAGATCGAACTCTCCAAAATGGTTTGATGGCAACTGTGCCAGAGCAACAGCCCAAAAGTCATTAGCATATAACTCTTACTTAACAATGGTTCTGTGGATGTTGACCGAAGGTAGGTGTCAAAACGTGATAGTTTCGGTTTGGGTATTATTCCACTGGGGTAGGACTGATAGTGCTATGCTGAGGATATTGTGGTTGCCATATCAGTGTGTATGAGGGGGGGGGGGAGTTATGGTTTATCGCGGTTGTAGCATGGATTGTGGTGGTGTGGAATGGGTAGAATGTGTGTGTGTGTGTGCTTGGTTTAACAATGGTGTCTGTGGATGTTAACAGAAGGTGGGTGTCAAAGCTTGATAGTTTCATTATGGGTATTATTCCACTGGGGTTGGACTGATAGTACAGTATGCGGAGGATATTGTGGTTGCCATATCAGTGTGTGTGGGGGGGGTGGGGGATGGTTTATGGCTGTTGTAGTATCGATTGTGGTTGTGTGGCATGGATACAATGTATGTACTGTAATTCACGGGGTCTCTCAGGATTACTTGATGGTCGTGATCGTCAGCTTTTACTCTCCAGGAAGGGAGTTGAGAGCTCATATAGTCCGATCTAAGGGCAAGGCTGTGACCTTCAAACACGCACACACCCGTCCCCTTGCTCAAGTGGGACAGTAACCACCCACTTCGTCAGTGAAACTTTTCGCAGCCTGAGCGACACGCGAACTCCAGTCCACCAGATGGCGAGCGAGATTGTTACCACTGAGCCAGCGAGCGGTGTAATGTGTGTGTGTGTGTGTGTGTGTGTGTGTGTGTGTGTGTGTGTGTGTGTGTG